>NC_140242.1:28339655-28372155 GCF_949987555.1 Borostomias antarcticus
GGATCATTTACATGGATCCTTTCCTTGAATACTCAGCCAAAGACACACATCTTGTCCTTCAAACTAGGTGACTCTAAGAGGCTGGACTTTAGGCTGCAGAGAGAGGGGGAGAGAGAGAAGGAGAGAGAGGGGGAGAGAGAGGGCGAGGGTTTGGTTCACCTCCAGCGTTCCTGGTGGATTCTGTTCAGGCAGAGTGGTGGCTGGGAGGGGTCCTTCTAGAGGTGTTGACATTCTGCTCAGGCAGTGGTCCAATTGGAGGGGTCCTTCCAGAGGTGTTGACATTCTGCTCAGGCAGCCGCTCGGTTGGCAGGGTCCGTCCAGAGGTCCAGATTATCTGCTGCGTGTTTCTCGCCCGTCCGACTGCTAAAGCTGCTTATCTGAGGGTCCCGCTGCGCTCACCAGACGGTATTATCTGGCCCTCGCAAGGGAGCGCTCCCCCGCCCCTCCACCGCCCCCCTCCCCCCTCCCAAAACGGCTGGCTTAGCCGCGGCAAGCCCCAGCGGTCAGCACACTCTAGCAGGGGGACACTCTGGCTCTCAGCCCTCTGCTCTGCCCAAGCACTGAGACAGGGAGGAGATGGAGAGAGAGAGAGAGGGGGAGAGAGAGGGAGAGAGAGAGAGAGAGAACAGTGAAACAGAAGCAGAGAGAGAGAGGGAGAGAGAGAGAGAGAGAGGGAGAGAGAGAGAAAGACAAGGGAGAGAGAGAGAGAACAGTGAAACAGAAGCAGAGAGAGAGGGGGGGAGAGAGAGGAGGAGAGAGAGAGGGAGAGAGAGAGGGAGAGAGAGGGAGAAAGAGAGGGAGAGAGAGAGAGAGAGGGGGAGAGAGAGAGAAAGACAAGGGAGAGAGAGAGACAGAACAGTGAAACAGAAGCAGAGAGAGAGGGGAAGAGAGAGGGAGAAAGAGAGAGAGAGGGAGAGAGAGAGGGAGAGAGAGGGAGAAAGAGAGGGAGAGAGAGAGAGAGGGGGAGAGAGAGAGAAAGACGAGAGAGAGAGAGACAGAACAGTGAAACAGAAGCAGAGAGAGAGGGAGAGAGGGAGAGAGAGGGAGAAAGAGAGAGAGAGGGAGAGAGAGGGAGAAAGAGAGGGAGAGAGAGAGGGGGAGAGAGAAGGAGAGAGAGGGAGAGGGAGAGAGAGAGAGGGAGAGAGAGAGGGAGAGAGAGGGGGAGAGAGAGGGAGAAAGAGAGGGAGAGAGAGAGGGGGAGAGAGAAGGAGAGAGAGAGAGGGAGAGAGAGAGAGAGCGAGAGAGGGATGGATGGATGGAGCTGCCACCGGCCCCGAGCTGCGGAGCTTGAGAGACGGGGAGGTGACCCAGAGAGACCAGGGGAGTCGGAGCGAGGCGGAGTGAAAGAGAGAAGGGTGGCCTCAGCCTCTCTCTCTCTCTATCTCTGTCTCTCTAGTCTTATTAAGATGAATAGTTCATAACGAGCGCGCACCACTGATTATTTCACTGTAATTAGCCTACACCCTGTCCTAAACGTGTTTGGCGCCCGGTTTTGACTGCGAGGACCTTGCAGATTGAGCGGAGGACCCGGGCGCATCCTATCCAGTTCCACCACAGCCTCTGGTGGGAGGAAACCATAAACCCCTCCTACTATCCCAAGTGCCCCGGCACGCCTGCGTTTGCTAGAGCTTATGGTGCGTTCGTTTGTGGTCGGAGGTGGCAAGTCGCAAGTGGCAAAACACCTACCTCCTCCGACCTGTGTGCATTCGAGCTATAGCGAATGATACGATGATGATATGATATTGATGTCAGCCGGCAACTGGGGGCTGAGAAACATATCCGAATTTGCGACGAGGAAGTGCGAGTTCATGCGGCGTTTTATTTAATAATTCCTAGTAGCAAGTCGCAATTTGCCACCTCCCAGTTATAAACGAACGCACCATTATAGCAATTTGATTGACTGTGTCCTAAATCGATTTTCCAATAGCAGCCAATAGGTGAGGGACAGGAGCTACAGAATCAGGGTCTTCCTGAACGAGTATTTGATTATCAATCAATACTTTATTGATTCATAATCAGTTGTTGTTGATTTGACGTGTGTGCATGGACGCAGAAGGGACTGTTTAAAAGTTTTGTTTGGCGTCATGCATGTTCTGCTCGGAAACGTGTCATCGGTTGTCAGTGTTTCTGCTCCAGGCTGTGATGTAGACGTGTCTTTGTGAAAGACGGCGCCGGCGCTCTTATGTAACGCCCGGTCCTTTACAGCATCACAGGTGGATCCGCCTCCGACGCCGGAGACAAGAAGAGGGAGGATGTGCTCAACATCTTCTCCGTGGCCTCGGGCCATCTGTACGAGCGCTTCCTGAGGTGGGTCGCCCACACACACACACACGCGCACACACACACACACACACACACACGCACACACACGCACGCACACACGCACACACGCGCACACACACACACACACACACACACACACACACAGCTGCTCTGGAGGTCCGGTGCATGCCTTGCGTTTTATTATCCCTGTTCCTCTGGGACTCACCCCTACTGCCCCCCTCTCTCCCCTACCGCCCCCCCCCCGTCCCTCCCTCCCAGAATCATGATGCTGTCTGTTCTGCGCCACACCGACACCCCTGTCAAGTTCTGGTTCCTCAAGAACTACCTGTCACCCTCTTTCAAGGTAAGCGACCGCCGGCACGACTCTGAAAACTTTCTGCCTCCGCTGCCTGGCGGTGATAAGGTTCTCCCGGCGCCGCTCGGCCCCCTGGGAGAAGTGAGATGTGTTTGTGTTGCGGGATGAAAGGATCTGTGGGAGGCCTCCTGCTTTGTGATGTTTAGAGCTTTTTCAAATCTCCTCCTCCTCCTCCTATAGGGGTGAGTCCACAGAGCGTGGACGCCCACCGAGCCGGCGTACGTAGCGGAGATGGTAAAGAGAGACCCCAGGAGAGAGGGAGTGTTAGGAACGTTAAGAACGTTATGCGTTTGGAAGGCTTTCATTATTTATGAAACGTTCTACAAGATCAGAATATTTCATACCTCGAAGGCATTTTGGAAATCTCCATTACAAAGTGTCTTAAATTTAGTGCGTGATGCGTTGGCACAGCCGCTCAGCCTTCCGGCGCAGTTTTTCGGCAGGTTTTGTTTCTCGATTTACCGAGCCGACAATTGAACTTACAAACCAGTTAAATATGCCTGAGAGAGCCTAGTCGTATTGATATCCTGGCGCGTTTACCGGGGCCCCAGCGAGGAGGGAGATGCAGTAGTCCAGGCGGGAGATGACCAGGGCCTGGATGAGCACCTGCGCTGTTTGGTCAGTGAGGAAAGGGCGAATCCTCGTGACGTTGTAGAGCAGGGTTCTGCAGCAGCGTGTGACGGATGTGCTGCGTGTTCCCAGGAGTCCATCCCCCACATGGCCGAGGCGTACGGGTTCCAGTATGAACTGGTTCAGTACAACTGGCCCCGCTGGCTGCACCAGCAGACGGAGAAGCAGCGCCTCATCTGGGGCTACAAGATCCTCTTCCTGGATGTCCTCTTCCCCCTGGCCGTAGACAAGATTATTTTCGTGGACGCAGACCAGGTATTTTAGTCAGCGATACGTACAACATTTCTAATGAACTTAAAGGAGAATGCTCGTTTTTGACAACCTGGACCTTATTTACGGCATATTATAAGACGTTTGACTCACCGAGATCACTTTGTTGTAATTTGGAGGCCTGTAGAAGAAATGTAAAATCCAGTGCGAGCCAAGTATATCCATGTAATGGCGGCGGACGGGGCACTGAGAATGCAGCTTCTAAAAAAATCTATTTTCTGTCGCAAAACGGTTGTTTTCATCAATCTGTTTTTATGAATCGCTAGTTGTGCTAACATAGAGCGAGGGCTTGTTGTGGTTGTTCACATGCCTCTGTAATATGATCTTTAGAAACGTCTTTAGAAGCGAAATGGCTTCCCCACTTGCTCCAGCACGCATGCGCACAGGTTGTCAAAAACGAGCATTCTCCTTTTATGTGAATGGGTAGCCTGGCTTTGCCAGACCCGATTCGCGAAAAGGCGAAGGGTCTGGAAATTCTCCGTTCATTTTCGATTTCCAAGGGTGTAATCAATGTGCGGTGATCAAAATACCTCTAGACACGATTGGATAGACCTGTAACCAATCAGAGCAACGAAATCCATCTTGGTTGTTTACAAAAATACCTCAACGGCACTCCTCTAGTCATATCAAACCCCAGCCCATATTAGATAAATGGTTCTGATTGGCCCGGTCAAGAACAGACCGGGTGGAAATATGTCCGAACAGGAGTGTTACCAGACCTGATCTGTGGAGAGAAATAGAATAGGGCATTTCTTGTTGTAAAAAAACCCTTACAGTAAATCTCTGAGATTAAAATCGGACGATGTATGCTTATCAGTTGTGGTTTATATTAACAAGCAGTGTTTGCAGAGCTGTTCATGTACTGCTGCAACTCTCCGTTCTTTTAAATCAAGACTGAAGACTTTTCTTTTTACCGCTGCTTTTTATGAAATGAAATAATTATTCACTCATACACTGCACTGTAACTTTTATTCCCGTATTTTATTTTTCCTGCGTTTTGTTTTAAATGTCCTTTTTTTGCATTTGTTTTATATGATCTTTTATGTGTTGCACTTTGTCTTGATGCTTTTAATGTCTCATGTAAAGCACTTTGAATTGCCTTGTTGCTGAAATGTGCTGTACAAACAAACGTGCCTTGCCTTGCTGGTTGTAAGCGCCTTGCCTTGCTGGCTGTAAGCGCCTTGCCTTGCTGGTTGTAAGCGCCTTGCCTTGCTGGTTGTAAGCGCCTTGCCTTGCTGGTTGTAAGCGCCTTGCCTTGCTGGTTGTAAGCCTCTCGTCTGTTCACAGATAGTGCGTGCTGATCTGAAGGAGCTGAGGGATCTGAATCTCGAGGGCGCCCCCTATGGCTACACCCCGTTCTGCAACAGTCGAAAAGAGATGGAGGGCTACCGCTTCTGGAAGACGGGCTACTGGGCCTCCCACCTGGGAAACAGGAAGTACCACATCAGGTACCGAGCTCTGCTTACAGGAAGTACCACATCAGGTGCTAAGTTCTGCTTACAGGAAGTATCACATCAGGTACCAATGGTGCGTTCGTTTGTGGTCGGAGGTGGCAAGTCGCAAGTGGCAAAATACCTACCTCCGACCTGTGTGCATTCGAGCTATAGCGAATGATACGATGATGATATGATATGATATTGACATCAGCCGGCAACTGAGAGAGAGCTGCTACAGGGAGCCAGTGTAGAGAACGGAGAAGGGAAGTTGTGTGGGGGAACTTGGGGTGGTTGAACACCAGGTGAGTTTCTGGACAAGTTCCAGAGGTTTAATGGCTGACACCGGGGCCCCAGCAAGGAGGGAGATGCAGTAGTCCAGGCGGGAGATGACCTGACGTTGTAGAGCAGTAATCAGAGAGAGTATAACAGATGTGATACAGGTATGTGCTGAGAACGACAGTAGGTCATCCAGGGTCACACCCAGATTCCTCGCAGTCCGAGTTGATATCATGACTGTGTCCTCAGTGGTGATGGCCAGGTTACAGTGCAGGCAGCCCTTCCCTGGGAGGAACAGCAGTAGTTCAACTATTTAATAATAATAATATGCCTATTTAATAAAACAGAAGCGTCTCAGTAAAATTGAAAGGAAAAAATGTTTTCTCTCTATATTTGAAGAATGAACGCACTTGGAAGCATTGACATTTTACAGCACACAGTGAATGACAGTTGGTTTAGCATTCATCACTTATTTACTTTTCTTGAAACATTCATCACTTATTATTATTACCTGTCCTTTGCCTGCTCACCGATAGACTGGTTTCAAATGAGCTGTGAGTCTAGAAGACGCAGAGGGTGACCTTACCAGACAGATTAGCTCCTCAGAAAAGCTTTCCATTTTCAAATCTTTTTCTTTTCTTACAGCCATGATATGTATTCTATCCTTAGCGCTGTGCCTCTGGTTGGGCTTGGATTTTGTCTTCTTTGACAGCCCATATGTGTTATTCATCGCACTCTGTGGGACAGCCAGGCAAGCAAAGAGCCTTATATTGCTATCACCGCACCAGAGGAACTACAGAGATTAGCTTGGACTGGTTTAACCTCAACATTGCCTTTCCTGCACCTTCATATCTGGGGAGAATACACAGGCATGGAGGAAATGGTAAAAGGAGACGAGGATAATGTTGTGTTTACCGAAGGGTGCTGGTCCGGCGCCAGGTGGGCGTGGCGCGAGACGCTGGCGGGTTTGAAGCGGGCTAATCAGCGGACGCCCGCCAGGTGGGCTCAGCGGGCCTGCCTGCCGGAGGGGTCCTCAGAGGGGAGGCCGGCAGGGAGTCGGGATGATTTTATTGGAAGCCAGTGGGGGAGCTGCAGGGGGAGGGGGGAGGACGGGATGAGCCACGGCGCTGAGCTCTCTCCCCCTCTCTCTGTCTCTCGCTGTCTCTCTCTGTCTCTCTCTCTCCCTCTCTCTCTCTGTCTCTCCCTCTTCTCTCCCCCTCTCTCTGTCTTTCTCTCTCTCTCCCTCCCTTTCTCTCTCTCTCCCTCTGTCTCTTCCGCTTCTTCTCTCCCTCTGTCTCTTCCGCTTCTTCTCTGCCTCTCTCTCTCCCCCTCTCTCTGTCTCTCTCTGTCTCTCTCTCTCCCCCTCTCTCTCTGTCTACCTCTCTTCCTCTCTCCCTCTTCCCCTCTTTTCCTCTTGTCTCCTTCTTTCTCTCTTCCTCCTTCTCTCCCTCCCTCTCTCTCTGAGTCAGACAGACAGACCTGATGATAGGGTCATTAACATCATGCTACATCTGCTCATGGAGACATCTGAGACATTCATTTTGTGGTGTTCAGATTTTCCCCATTTCTGAACTGAAGGGATTTGAGATGGACCAGTGTACGTATTTGTTCATGCATTCATTCGTCCATCCGTCCGTCTGTCCGTCACACATGTACCAAAGTCCATTTTAGTTCATTTTTCCCATTGCAAAGTACATTTTGCTTTGTACATAAACCTGTGAGAATTTGCAGTAGCTGCAACCAAGTGCGAGCAATAGAGTACTGTTGACGTTCGTTGTCTTTTGTCATTGTCCTTATTTAGCTCTGCGTTGTGTTTTGATGACAATAAAAGACGGCCCCCAATCTCACACAATACCACACAGTCCAGTGTCCCTTTTCCAGGTGTATTCCAAATGAATCTCTCCAACACGGGATTTGAGCCTCAAGCAAAAGAGGTTTATTACAGAAGGTTTAACATACAAAAGACGATGGCATGGTCTAATGCACAGATGACCTCTCTGTATGCTGTCTGGACCCAAATCAAAGTATTGGTCTCGTTGCAACGTTCTTATGTGGTTTGAGTGTCCCCCCCTCCCTCGTCTCTTCTCCGATAAGACTGTCTCTGGTCTCTTCTGTGGCCTTGTCTGGTCACGTTATCCTACGCCGCCTCGGCGCCCAGGTCTCTATCTCTAACCACAACAATGGTGTTTGGCCCAGAGTGTACCAGCCATGGAATGTCTTTATCTCATAAGTCTATGGAAGAGGGACACCGTTTCTTACCGAAAACTCAAGCCGACAGCCAAACTCAGAGGTCAATCATCATAATTAGGAAATAGCTAACAGGATCATATTAAAAGGCATTTCTCTGAAAATCAACAGTACGCTACAAGCATTTTCGATCTGACTGAATCTTCTCTCTTGTCTAATTAGTGGATTAATAAGAGCTGAGGTGCCACAATGATTTAGAAAAAAATCACACCCAGGTGGTGAAGTAAGCAGTACACGTTTATGGGCATTGTCTATTGCCCTCTAGTGTGCAACGGTGTTGGCTACTCCTGGTTGGTCTAAATCTCATGCTATGATTGGACCCACGTGGCCACTCGTCTCCTATAGAAGCAGCTGCACGCACCTTGAATTTGATTCAGTTTTTGTCCCATTGAAATAAATGATGGAACGTTCAGTGTTGAGTGGTGGCAGTTGGGGATTTGAAAATATTCACACATTTTGTAAACTGCTGCCACTCCTACAATTTCCACAGTAATTACACATTATACATCAAAAGGTTCAGATTATCATGCTGTCTCTCACATTGAACCGACCAACCGACTGACCTCACAAATGCTCTTCTGGATGAATCGGCAGAAAATCCCACAGACACACAAAATCTTGTAGAAAGCCTTCCCAGAAAAGTGGAAGCTGTTATAGCTGCAAAGGGGGGACCAACTCCATATGAATGCCTATGAATTTAGAATGGGATGTCATAAAAGCTCCTGTAGGTTTAATGTGTAGGTGGCCCAATACAAGGCCAGAGTTAGTACACAGCTGGGAGATTAACCCTATTATTTAAGAACCAATCACTTTTCTTGTCCCATGGTTCTACTGTAGCTACAAGGACCAATCACAATATGGGGTTTCTGGCCATCACTACTCGGACCATACACTGCAGTACAAAGACCTAGATTAAACAGTCTTCATTTAAAAAGCATTTTAAGCTGTATCAAATCCATTTTTATTTGTATAGCGCATTTCATACACAGGCAGTACAATGCGCTTTACAGAGAGGAAAGGAGGGGAGAATGTTCTGGAAGATCCGACCCCTTGTTTTCCAGAGGGAAACGATAACAGTTGACCCTCAGGGCCAGAGAAGGGGATTTGTAGTTATCATTAAGTCCATTTGGTGTCGTAGTATTGAGTGTGTATTTCCACATTTCCCTCTGGGCCAGTTTCTTCAGAATATCACCCGGTGGGCATCGAGACTTTCTCAATCCCACAGAATTTTAATGAAGAGGGTGAATTTGCTTCATCGTATGCTTCAGCATAATGTTTTGTAATTGCATAATCCATATTGCCTGTACGGATAGCAGTTTTGTACTCCAATATAAATTGTGTGAGGGGCTGTTTGGTTTGTCCAACGTAACCTAGACCACAGGGACATACATGTAGTAACATGTAAATCACGAGTAGACTTAGTTTATACATTTCTGAATAGGAATTGTTCTCCCAGTGTGAGGATGATTGAGTGATTTATTTGTTGCATCGTTGCAGCAAGCACAGAGACCACACTGTTTGAAGCACATGCCAGTGTCTCAAGTGTTTATTTTATTCGTGAAGCACAATGATTATACTCAGTAGAGAAACAAGCTCGAGTTCGTTGTTTGTGTTTTATACAACAGGTCAGTAGCCTCGTGAGACCATCCTGATTGAGCGAGCTCACATTCTGTTTCTCTCCCAGGATTGTACAGTATGTAATATAGAATTGCGTTCCATGAGTTTTCGGTAGATGGAGGTGTGAATAGCTCCAGTTTCATCTTTGTATATGGTTAGATACAAATAATTTAATTGATTTTATGTGCTGTGTTCACAGGTGAATTTCAGGAAATGTTTTTGTTTACTGTTAATGTTTACTGTTTACATCTGGCTTGTTGTGACGGTAACTGAGGCCCCTCCCCCTTCTCCAGTGCGCTCTACGTGGTGGACCTGAAGAAGTTTAGGAAGATAGCAGCAGGAGACCGACTGCGTGGTCAGTACCAGGCCCTGAGCCAAGACCCCAACAGCCTGTCCAACCTGGACCAGGTGAGTCCTGCTCCACCCTGACCAGCCCAGAGTCCACCTTCACCAGGTCACACATCATCAATCAATCAATCAAAGCTTTATTAGTATAGCGCATTTCATACCCAGAGGCAACACAATGCGCTTTACAGAGAACAAGGGAGGTGGGCATACGACCCACCCCTACATATTCCAGAGGGAAGCAAAAAACCAGTATCACCCGGGGGCCAGAAAAGTGAGCTGTAAAAATTCTTCCCTGACCCCTCTCAACAAGGCGATCGAGCAAGCTCCAGGAGTGTGTTTGTCTACCAGCTAAGAACATTTATAAAGCAATACATTACATTAAATTACATTTTCAGAGTAAGAGAGGCTAAGAAAGCATCATAGGAGAGACATGGCAAATACTGGTGTGTGTTTGCTATGGCCCAGGCCTAAAGCCGGAAGTGGGCTGGTGTATGTCTGTGTGTACGTGTGTGTGTGTTTACTAAATGCTACGTCTATCATCTGGACTGCTGCTAGGGGTTTCAGTGCTGTGATGATCTACAGTTGGATGTTTTGTGCCGAGCCTGTTTTATGCTTCCATCCTGGTAGGACCTGCCCAACAACATGATCCATCAGGTAGCCATCAAGTCCCTGCCTCAGGAGTGGCTGTGGTGTGAGACCTGGTGTGACAACGCCTCCAAGGCCACCGCCAAGACCATTGACCTGGTAGGTTCCACACTAGTCTGGCTCAATGGATGTAGGTTTTGGATACAAGCCTCTCATTGGTGTTGCTCACATCCAGCAGCACCAATCAGATTCATTCCCCGACAGCATTTTTTTTTTTTTTTTACAAAACAAAAAACAAGCTCAGTGCTGCCAAGACGATTGTGATTGGTTTAAAGAAATCCAGTGTTTTCCCCGCCAATCACAGAATGATCATGGAGTGCAGTCAGACCGTTTTCCAGCACAAAACGAACTGTGGAGAAAGGTGTGGCTATGCGAGACTAGGTCCACACTCCTCAGATGAGATCCAGAAAATCTCCCACCAGGTTAACAATTAAAAAAATGTGATCAACCTAGTTGATTTCCAGTACTGTACTAGGCTGACCGTATAGATACTGTATGATCACAGAGTTAATTATGTAGACACAGACAACGGTATTCGTAGGGAATGTCTCCAGGCTAACATTTTAACATCAGTCAAATAGAAAGCTGTCACATCACGACTTGGGAGGCCCATGTTTACTGGCTCACACCGTCCAAAATAGGAGCCGACGTTCTCACCTGCTCTTTGCCTGCCTTTGTCTACCACCGTCTGCTTCTTCCAGGGAGAAACCTCTTTAGAGTCGAGGCTGAAGAGAAAGCCTCCATGTTCTGTTGCAGGGTTCAGTATTTCTCTGCTAACAGTACACATATTTTTGGTGATGGCATTGAGGAAATAAAGGCACCTGTAATATTACTTCCATCTCCTGAAGTAATTCGGAACATTGTTTGAATTATTTGTTGTGGGAATATTGGATAGTCTAAAGGACTGGGAAGTGAAGACTTTTTCTAACTGGTCTACGGGACGCTACTCGGAAACGCTGCTCCATGAGAGAAAGACTAATGTCACTTTAATGGAGCAGGAAATCAAATCAGCTTTAAATGGGCTTGTTGTGAGGAAGTCATTTTGGTGGCATGACTGATGCGTTTCTCTGCTTCTCTGGTGCAGTGCAATAACCCCAAGACCAAGGAGCCCAAGCTAAGTGCGGCGGCCAGGATCGTGCCCGAGTGGGTCGACTACGACAACGAGATCAAACGGCTACTGAGACGGGTGCAGGAGCAGAGACACGCAGACACACGGAGCCCAACGCCGCCACCCTCGCAAGACAAGAAAGGTCAGTGAGGGAGGATGGACACTAAATGGCTCTTTTTCTACCCAATACACACATGAAGTAATGTGCATGTATTGACTCAATGCATTGTAGACATTTGTCTTGTACAGTTTCGGTGCCTATTTATCACAATGTTGACTAATCGTGTCTAATTAGCCTTGTTTGCTTACTTTGCAGGCGGCCAAAGAGACGAGCTCTAGTGTTTGACCACGATGTGCGGAAGGAAGAAGGGATTTGGTTTTCACCCGGTCCTCCTGTGAAGCTTGAAAGACTACCACTGTACAAACATGTACATTTACCCACTAGGCCATCAAAAAGGGCAGGAACATTTCCGAAAGGTTGATGGAAATTTTCCATATGAAATTTTGCCTAGGCCAATTCTAAGATGATCTTGTTTTTACTTTTATGGAGGAGAATGGATGATTTGATGATGGAATATTGAAGAATAATTCAATCAGTGTATAGAACTAGAATTTACCCCATACAAAATTCCCCAAAATAAATTCCAGGAATTATGTAAACCTACTGGCATTTAGGGAGGAAAGAGATAAATATTGACATTTTTAAAGATTTCATACAGCTTTCTATTCTGGGAATCTGCGTCTTACACCAAAATCAAACATGTGATGTGCTCTTTATCTGCAGTAAATATCAACACTACAGAACGTGCTTTGCTTTATGACCTTGTTAGTGTGATATACTCTTTATCTGCAGTAAATATCAACTCTCCAGACAATGCTGTCCATAATGGTCTTAGTGTGAAGGACAAGAAGAAACCACACGGTTAACAATAGGCTACAGGACTAGAGGCATAAACTGTGTGATTGGTGATTAGCAATGATTGCACTGATGCTGTATGCAAAGAATCTGATCAATAAGGCATGTACCTAAGCTGATATCAGGTCCTAAGAGCTATGTATGAATCGGCAAGTATTATTTTTATTTTAATATTATGCACAATTCTACATCATAATGTCTACACATATTCTACGCCTGGGTTTTATACAGAGAACCAACTGCTTTGTATAAATTATAAGATACACTGCTACTTCAGAGGTTTTTCATTTGTTATCTCAACTGGTATTCCTTTGAAAGAAATATCCCAAACCCCAAAAAGTTAAAGCATCAAAGTTTAGAGGTATATATTTTGAAAATTGTCTTGCTCTGCTCACAAATCGTGTGAGGTTGTTATTTATGTGTTGTGTTCAGTCGGCTACATTGCTGTATCGGAGCTGCTGTAATCGCTGAAGATGACGAGGACAAAAGGGCCCCCAGTTCTCTGGACGAGTGCTTAAAAACAACCATTTCTCTTTTCCGTGCTCTGTTTAGTGATCGTAGGTGTGCAGATCAAGCTCACTTTAGCTGTAATAAGTGAGAGAGGGACAGATCGCAGTCATAGTTCATTATGTAAAAGAAAGGTAACCATGATGTTTAATTTGGGATTATTAACCATTGTTTACATAAGTCTGTCATGTTGGTCAAAGTATGTGTTCAGTTGTTTTCAATGCCTTGAAATGCACAAACTGATTTTATCTCAGGAATGAAGTAGGAATTGATCCAATTTGGAACATTGTAAGTATTGTACTTGTTACTGTTTTGTCTTAACAGCCCATAGAGAAGAATAATGAGATGAGAATCAGTTCTAACAGTGCTCTGCTCTCACCTCAGTGTCAAATTAAGGTGTTTTTGTCAAGGTAACACTCATTTCAAGTTGGAGAAATAAAGTATTTGCTACCGAAAGTTGTTTGATCGCGTGCCATGAACCATTGTGTGATTTGAGTGTGATTTGTGTTTCATAAGGTTTAGAGCAGATTTAATTTACCTTAGGGAAAAGAAGAGTGAGTTTGCCAGTTGTTACTTGAGGTGTATTTAACGTGACAGTAATGTCTCCAACTAAAATGTGTACATATATTTCAGGATAGGGTGCATTCTAAAATAAGGTTTTCAAAAGATGACTTTCCAAAGAAAAGTGGTCTCTTGGCACAACTTGCCCCGGATGAGGGGGAAGTTGTGCCACAGGAGAGGATAGAGCTGATAAGTGGGATAAATTGTGCCATTGATTAAGTTGAAAACATTTTCACCATTATGCTATATCGAAGCAAGACTAATTCAATACCAAATTAGCCTTAAAAGTTTCATATAAAGATTTAAGGTGTGGCTCTGGCTCAGGAAGTAGAGCGGGTCGTCCAATGATTGCGGTTCGAATCCCGGCTCCTCCTGTCCACATGTCGAAGTGTCCTTGGGCAAGACGCTGAAGCGCAAATTGCTCCCAATGAGCAGGTTAGCACCTTGCATGGCAGCTGCCGCCATTGGTGAGTGAATGTGTGTGTGAATGTGTGAATGAGAGGCCGTTGTAAAATGCTTCCAATGCAGTCCATTTACCATATATTTTACAAATTCAAAGAACCAATTTCCTTCAAGGCC
Organism: Borostomias antarcticus; assembly: GCF_949987555.1. Taxonomy (NCBI): domain Eukaryota; kingdom Metazoa; phylum Chordata; class Actinopteri; order Stomiiformes; family Stomiidae; genus Borostomias; species Borostomias antarcticus. The sequence continues at coordinate 28,353,434 of NC_140242.1, forward strand.
CAGCCCACAGTATACAATACAATAAGCGTGACTCTGGGTGAGGAACTTCCCATACCTTATGTAGCGTTATGTCTCCATACTTGATTGGTATGTCCCGTTCTCTCTATTCTCCATGTATCACTTTGCAGATCTTCATGACCCTTGCCCCTGGCTATGGACTTCCCATCCTGCACCTCTCCCACTGCTCTGTCCAAATCAAGCCCCCAGGAGCAGCTCTGGGCATTGAAGCCATTTGGCGTAGTGGCCAAGCTTGTATTGCAAGTCACGTAATGCCATGGGGGACATTTTCATTCCCCCCCCCCCACACCATAGACATACATGGTGGGGAAATGGCAAAAAAAATTGTGAGCCCCCCCCCCCCACCCCGGACAATCTATTCTAGCATCAACCCTCTCAATGGCGCTGGACTTCTAAAGGTCACTGGCAACCGAGGTCAAAGTTGAATAAATTGAATGATGAATTTGAGCGCAGTGCCGAGTGGCAATTTCGAGCAGTGTGCGAGGCCAAGGTGGGCGGCATCCCTCTCCCCATAGGAAAATAATGGTACAGCCAATACAGAGTGATGACCGCTGATCACGTGTAGAGGCCTTAAAGGGTTAGTTCAAAATTTAAGACAGAGCCTCATTTCCGTTGTTGACATTCTCAGCTGATTCCTTTCTGTCTCGCATTCCAAACACTCCAGTGCACCCAAACAAAATCAAATATATATATCAGTGTGCAGTACTGGTCTTGTGTGTTTGTTTGTTCAATATATTCATGACATGTACTTTAATAATATATCTGAAAAAAATCAGTATATCATTAGAAAAGTAGAAATGTTAAAGAGCACAGTAGTGTTTAACCGGTTCAAACAGAATCAGATCATATGAACGTGTGACATGGTGACAAAAAAACAAATACAGAACAAGGAAAAGATGAACTTAGTAGTTTGTCCCAGGAGATCCTGGTAGGGGACAGAGTTATCGCCTCGGCACTCTGCAAATTCAGCGGTTTGTGGATACTAAAGTGAATCATCAAAAACATATCATCGAACTGTTATCAAATAAGCATAAATAGACCTTTATTTACAATTCAGAATGACTTCATTCATATAAAAATAGTATCTATGTACACATTAGTCCTAGGAATGGATGACTTGGTGTGTACAGTCCACCACAAGAGTAGTGTTATTGTTGAATTAACCCAGATCTCTCGATTATGAGATCCCTGAAGAACAGCTGCTTCAAAAATAGCATTCATAAGTTCATAAGCATTGCAATCAATTTTTTTTGTATAGAATCCAGGGTGATATTATTCAGCAAAGACGCATTTTAATATCATTGTGCTCAAGATGTCACAGTTGCCTGCATATCGTCCACAGGTACTACGGTCATCAGTCTCTGATGGCCATGAGCTGGCCTTCTATTTGCAGGTTCATTCCCTGAAATGGGGCGGAAAGTACATGTTAATCCCCAGCCGTGGGCGATGAAGTCTGACTCCGTTTGCTCAGTTGTAGTTGAATTTGAAGTTGAAGGGTCCGGAGCCGAAGGGGTTGAAGCCCCCCTGGAAGCCGCCAAAGCCCCCTTGGAAGTGCTGGTGGTGGTGCCCCCCTCCCTGCTGGCTCGCTGGATCCATGGGGTCCTCGCCCTGGTCAAACTTGCTCCTCATTTCTGCACAGGGCACAAGCACAATATGAGACATACTGCATGGGATTTAGAGAAATGGATTTTGATTTATTCAACAGATTCAACATGAAATCAACATAAAAATCGACATAAAATTCAACAGAACAAGGGTGTGAGGTGATCCGATCTAGCAAAGCGGAGATGGACAGACAAAGACGCTGCTAAAAATTGATAGTACAGCGTCGCAAACTTGTCTGAACACAAACTGACCATTATTAAGCAGCAGTAAAACCGAACAGGAACTAGGTGCACCTAACTCGAGCTGGACTGACTTCACATACTCAGTCAGTCTGGTGTTCACATCCACGCTTTTCGCTTCACCTCCGCAAACTACTGTAGCTAGCTCAAGTTACTACAGTACCTGTAAAGAGGCCTAGTGGTGCTAGCTAGCGTTGCTGTCTTTTGGTATGAACAGTTACAAAGCTATCTAATGTTAACTAGCTCAGCTGGCTAGGTTAGGAAATCCCTTCCTACACATATTCAGCCAGCTAGAGCTTTTGCTGGACCAGCTAATCGCTACATTTGAAGCTGACGAGACTGTAGGCGTACTGGGGTACAACGCCTCGTTGGTTTTGTACGTTTTATCATCATGCGTGTTTTATCAATGGTGTCGGTCAGTCAGTAACAGACTTTCCCCACTATTGGCTGGCCCTGTGGTCGGGTCCAGCAGAAAGAGCTATTTGAGGAGGACACTGGCGTTCATTCACCTGACCACTGACCACGGTGACCTCCGCTGTGAGGGCATGCGCAGCGCCACAGAACATACCTGGGTCAGTGAGCACTTCTTTGGCCTGGGCGATGTCGATGAACTTCTTCTCAGCCTTCTTCTTCGCCTCAGCGTCCTGGAAATTGTCGGGGTGCCACTGCTGCGCCAGCTTCCTGTAGGCTTTTATGATCTCCTTCTTCTGGGCCGTTCTGTGGTAGGGACACATTCACATTGTTTGGGGTTTCAAACAACACAGTTACAATCATCTCTCTCGATGTTCACTAGGCAAACACTTCCCAGATAGCAAGCGGATGTGTAATGATTCTGGGCCATATATGGGCCGGAACTAAGCCACAAGGGCCAGATCTGGCCTGTATATGGCCCAGATCCGCTTGCTATCTGGGTTCTGTTGGCTTCATTGGGAAGCGCATCTTCGTTTTGGATAGGATGGAATGAGGATGATCTGATCCCAGAGCAGAGACGCCGGCAGACAGCCCACCTCTTGACTCCCAGGATCTTGTAGTAGTCCCTCCTCTGGGACTGTTTGAGGAGTCTCTGCGCTCTCTCCAGACCCTCTTTGATCTGACGGTCGTTCTCACTGTGCTCCTTGGCCGTCTCAAAGTCCTTAATGGCTGCAGGGAAAACGAAATCAGTGAGAACTAGAAATGGTGCTCAGAGAGCACAGACCTCCGCCCCCAAATGCATTTCGAGTTCTGAATTTGCCCATGCTACCCCGGTACACAGAGTTTCATGAAAATCATCAAAAACTGGTTGTTTTTACGTAATCCTGCTAACAAACAAACCAAGAAAGGGCCCGTGGACCCGCCCCGTGATTCAGATCCATTCCCAAATTGAATGGGTTCTAAGTTGGCCCATGCTTCACCCCTTCACCAAGTTTCATGAAAATCGGTCTGGTAGTTTTTGCGTAATCCTAGACCAAAAAATGAATGGCGGTGAATGGCCAGCCGTGTTTGGGCGACCCTCCTCGTGCTTCGGATCCACTCCAAAATGTTACGGATCCTAAGTTGGACCATGCTACACCCTTCCAGTCAAAATCTGTTGTTTTTGCGTACTCCTGCCCACAAACAAGCAAACACACGCCACGGAAAACATTACATGCCAGCCAAAGACCTGACATATCTGCCAAATCGACAGTCAGGCGGTAATCATCCAAAACGTTGTCTAGTCATCTAGTAAACCAAATCATCTTCGGCCCATTGTGCATCTCCCCCGGCCTGTTGAAGGTGACCCAAGTGTGTGGTGATTAGAAACGCTGTGTGTGTGTGTGTGTGTGTGTGTGTGTGTGTGTGTGTGTGTGTGTGTGTGTGTGGTTTAAGAGATGCTGTTTACAAGGCATGTAGGTATCTGACCGTTTGAAAGGCCAGATGAGGGCTGACCATGGATGTGTTAGGGGCTGACGCTCCTACTGCACCGCCCCCTGCTGTGTTCATGCCAGGGCTGGGTATCGATTCCAATTTCAAGAATCGATTCGATTCCGATTCACAAGGTGTTACTAAAACCTTTTTTTTTTTTTTTTTTGCTGTAACCTTAATTACTTGACTGCCAAGTGATGCAACACATCAATACTAGGGCTGAGTATCGATACTGATTTCCAAAAATGAATGAATGAATGAATGAATGAATGAATGAATGAATGAATGAACTATTCATTCCTTCATTTATTCATTCATTCATTAAATAAAAGATCAATTTTGGGATTCATGAATCGATTCAGAATCATTTGATCGATTTTTTTTAACCCAGCCCTATTTCACGCTTAACCAGAGAAAGTGCCTTCATGACAATTAACCGGTAGCCGGCCTGGTTAGCCGTCCCCTGGCTGGGAGGGTCTGAGGAGGGATGGAGGAGTCCAGTGAGACCAGACCGGCTGGGTCTACTGTACAGCTGCTGGCCTGGCCCATTCTCACACAGACACAAGGGCAGTGCTTTTTATACAACATAGACTACATAGACAAAACATACACAGGCAAACGCACACAGGCACTTTGCTAACGGGTTATTACAGGGGCCAACAATTTGTCGTCAACTGTTTGTTCTCATTAACACTGCGGCGCTAATGTAAACAGAATTGCAGCACCTGTTAATAATCCGTCGAGTACCTTGAATTAATTTTTTCCCCTTGATTTTTTTTATGTTTATTTATTCCAAACCTGTTATCCATTTGCAAAAAAATAACAACACAAAGGGGTGTGACATATTCAATAACAGCTGTTGAGTTCCAAGATGATAAAAAAAACTGACGGGTGACAGAAAATATAAATGCATCGATGACTACACTGGTGATTATTGGGCGCTCTACCACAGCGACTAAACGTGTGATAAGATGGTACAGTAGTGATAGACAGAAGCAGGTCACTAACTCGATGGATAGGCATTAGGCCAATCTGTCCATAGTCATGCAACAGAAGGTATTTCAGTGCCCGTGGGAGCACGCTATGGCTGGGTGTGCGTTTGTGTTGGCACTGCCACCCTGCCATGGCTACAAGCTTGATTAAGCAGCTGTGCTTAACTCCAGGCTGGGAGGCAGCGCTGATGAATGAACAAGAGAAATAGGGAACCCAATATGCTAATATGCTCTGAATGTCTATACTGTGTATGTGAATTATTTCTTTGTGGTTTGTTTTGGTGTATATACACAATAGATCTGTTGTCGTGTTGAATTGTGAGATGTCATGGTAGAGCGTTTTGGATAGAAAGGCTGCAATCATGTCCTGTCAAAGCAGCTTGATGGAGAACTCCACATCTATGCAGCTCACACTGAGCTCTGTGGCTTTAATGGTAAAATAGTGCCCCCTATAGGCCAGAATATAACCTGTCTAAGAAACGCCCCCCACAATCCCTCTATCAAGAGAACATGTCTGGACTAGATGATTTTGTAGAGAGAATGATTATCACACCAGAGGTCAACGGGAGATCTCACCTTCCTCGTACTGTTCGTCTTGGAGGTAGGCTTCTGCCCGGTCCTTCAACGCGTTGACGTTCTGAGGGTCCGACTGAAGGACCTCGCCGCACACCGAGATGGCTCTCTCTGCCTGCTGGTCCTGTCAGGAGGGAGGGGGAGACGCGTGCTCGGTGACACAGCCAAACCTCCCCGCAGAGTCTTCGACGAACACGACCTCCGGCGTGGGGTCTTACCTGCGCTAAGCAGTGGCAGATGCGCTCCTTGGCGTGGTGGGAGTAGTGCTTCACAGTCGGCTCCGTCTTCATCACCGACTCGTATTTACTCGCCGCGTCTCCGTATCTGCGCGCGGGAAGAGACGCAGGTGTTTGTCGTGAGTGACCTTCGACCTCCTAGAACGGGTCTTATGCAACCGACGCTGCCGATGTTGATACGCCCACAAAAGTGACGACGCTTCCGTGACTCGTCCGACTGCGACCGCTGTCTGTGTTTCGGGAGGGATGTGAATCACGCTGGAGCTGTTGTATAACAGCAGGAAGGAGGATGTTGTGTGTGTTTGCGATGCACAAACACACAGGAAAATGGTAAATGGACTCGGCGCTTCTATCCAAAGTGCTTTTCAATGGCCTCTCGTTCACACACACATCCACTCACTAATGGTGGCAGCTGCCGTGCAAGGTGCCAGCCTGCTCATTGGGAGCAATTTGGGGTTCAGTGTCTTGGCCAAGGACACTTCCGACAGTAAGTAAGTACTGTAAGTAAGCTTTATTTCTATAGTGCTCTTCACAGCACGGATGCACAGAGTGCTTTACAGTAATAAATTAAAATCAAAAGCAATACAACACGAGACAAAATTAAAACGACGCAGAAAAGAAAAAAAACGAACATTATGAGCAGCAAGGCGTTATAGATGGCCGAAGGCCTGCCTGAACATGTGTCTTAAGAAGTTGGGCGGACAGGAGGAGCCACAAACACACACGAACCCCCTTCCTCTCTCACCTCTGCTGCTCGATGAGCTCCTCGGCGGCCTGGATCTGCTTGTTCAGCTTCTTGACCAGCTTGTAGTGGCTGTAGCACTGCTTATGGTCAGCGTCCAGCTTCAGACACTCTCGGACCTCGCTGGACAGGAAGACAGGGTCAAAAGAGGCGGATCCCGTCATGTACCGATTCCACGAAGCGCGTATATCGGTGTTCATTCATACACCACGCTGTGTGACAACCTGTCATTCACAAGCAGGGTGGGGGGTCTTACTTGAGGGACATGTGGTGGTCCCCCAGGCTGTAGTAGATGGTGCTGAGTTTGTAGAAGGCCTGGGTGTTGTCGTTCTTCAGTTTGGAGGAAACCTTCAGGTCGCTGATTGCCTTGCCCATCTCACCCATCAGGATGAAGCACTCGGCCCGCAGCTCTCGAGAGCTCACGTCCCACACGCACGTCTGGGGGAGAGACAAGCACACACACACGTCTGGAGGAGAGACAAGCACACACACATGTCTGGAGGAGAGACAAGCACACACACACGTCTGGAGGAGAGACCCCACACACGCATGTCTGGAGGAGAGACAGGCACCCACACATGTCTGGAGGAGAGACAGGCACCCACACATGTCTGGAGGAGAGACAGGCACCCACACACTCCATCTCACTGGTCCAAGTCTCTCATCAGAACCCATAATACTGACGACAAACAACGACAAAACACTGGTTTAGGGACAAAATATATTTCAGATCTGCTGCTACGTTATGAACCATCCAGACCTCTCAGGTCGTCTGGCACAGGTCTGCTTTCTGTCCCCAGAGTTCAAACAAAACATGGAGAAGCAGCGTTCAGTTTTTATGCTCCACATATCTGGAACAAACTTCCAGAAAACTGCAGGTCTGCTGCAACTCTCAGTTCTTTTAAATCAAGACTGAAGACTTTTCTTTTTGCCGCTGCTTTTTATTAAACCAAAAAGTTAATCTTTCATACACTGCACTGTAACTTTTATTCCTGTATTTTATTTTTCCTGCATTTCGTTTTTAATGTCCTTTTTTGCATTTCGTTTTATATGACCTTTTATGTGTTGCACTTTGTCTTGATGCTTTTAATGTCTCATGTAAAGGACTTTGAATTACCTTGTTGCTGAAATGTGCTCTACAAATAAACATGCCTTGCCTTGGTCGCCTCAACGACGCGCCAATAGGAGACTGTTAATGAAATTATGAAAGTATCACCCATGTGTTCACCCCCAATTAGTTTTTTTCTGTTTTCCCACTTGATTGATGTTCCTGAAGTTCTCTGAGTTTATTGTTTTACAACGTTTGTGGAAACCAGGAGTTAACTCCGTTCCCACAGAATCTCTGTTTACCAAGACCATTTGGTCTGTGAGGTCACTCACATCCTCTGTACCGTCCTATAAGAGTTGATCCCTGACTCAGTATCCTTGCTCTGACTCTGGAAACACTTCCTGTGTGAGAGACCGCTTTTGCAAAACGTATTTCAGAATAAATCTATTGTCTTTATTTGAAACCAGCTTGAATCGACCACTCGCGTGCTCTTTATTTTTAAACCAAGTATAAAAATACTGTCATAGGACGCTCACCTCGATGATGGTGTCCAGGTGGGCGGCGGCGGTGACGTAATCGCGGCGTTCGAAGTCGCTCTGCGCCTGGACCACCAGCCGCTGGATCTCATCGGACTTGGTCAGCTGACTCCGGGCCTCCTTCTCCTCCTTGTCGCTGGGGTTGGACTTGAGCTGGAAGACAGCCGGGCGGCATGGTCAACAGCAAACACGCAACGTCAGGGAGACGTTCAGATCATGTCATAATAACGTCCGTCGGTCCAGAACCCCATTTGTTCGTCTGCTGGACCCCTCAATATTCAAACGTCTGGCTTGGACCCCTCTAACACGTCTGTGGACGTGCAAAACGGGTTCAATATCTGAACGTTAAAAAAAACACATTCATTCTGGCTCCTAATTGGATGTCTTTGGACGTCCGAAAAAGACAAAAAAGACATCTCAAAGACGTCTTTTAGACGTGTCTTTGCTCAGTGGGAAGATGCTCTTTGAGATGTTCCTATCCCAAAATCGCTGAATGGTTGTAGGAACCTAGAGAAAGATGACCGCTCTACTGTTTTAGTACTGTACACTTGTAGCATCTTTGACTCTTAAAAGCTTCCCCAATCACTCCCACTTCCTCACCCATCCCCAAACACATTACACAGTAATAATCCTCATCAAAGTGGTCATCATCTTCATGATGGCAATCTCAGTTAATGGAACATCCTTTACAAATAGACTGGCTATCATATTAGGCCTTCCTGCTAGCTCAGCCCAGAGAGGCCAGGGATGAATAAATGTGATGCATTACACTGTGCCAAGGCAATAGACTGCTGAAGCAGCAGGACGGCATGTATCTATAGCCAGACCTGTCGACATCACACTGGCAAAATATGGCAGGCGTAAAACGGTACAGGTCCTAATGCATATCCCTCTCTGCTGGGGCTGTGGATCTGTGCCTGGCAGGGCGTGACTGTTGACGTCGTAAAACAAGCATTACTACTATCCACCGTTCGGCTGCCACCTAGAGCCGTCCAAATTGCCTGGTAAGGAGCCAGCACTGACTGCCACAGGATAAATCATACTATTCAAATTGTCGTTTAGTTCTCTGGTTTTAGAATGCCAAGTGGCCCAGAGCGTCCTCGTTACTGACCGCCCACAGGTGCTGCAGAACCCAAACCAACCCGGCCGCTCCATGGTTCTGACAGACGTAGTACAGTATACTAGGTTCTGACAGACGTAGTACAGTATACTAGGTTCTGACAGACGTAGTACAGTATACTAGGAATGCACCGATTGCAAAATTCTGGGCCGATGCCGATGTTTAAAATAACAATCTGGCCAATGGCCGATGTTTATTTTATTTTCATTCCCCCTTTTGTGCCAGGGAAACAAAGAAATGAAGTGTTTGGTTCCAAAACGGCGATTTTGATTTCACTTTAATTTGAAAGCAAAGTATACGTGCGTTTGCGCCGTTACGTCACGGATCTTCTCCGAATCAGCTGGGTAGGCTACGTTTTGCCACAAAAAAAAACGTAATTGTTGCGACATAACATCGGCCACTACCATCGGTGAATGTCATTTGATTTGCCGATGGGCCGATGGCAGTCAACAAGGCCAACATCGGACATGTTCGGCCCATGCATCGGTGCATCCTACAGTATACTGCTGTCTACGGGAGGAAGTAGTGACACGTTTGTACTGGATGCTCTGCAATATGATAGACCCAGCAAAACGCTGAGAGGAGAACAGAAAGGACCTCCATGTCCTCGAGCAGCGTGAGGAGTCCTGGGAGCAGAATGATCATATCAGCCAGTCTCCCTCTGGAAACCCTGATGATCCACAGGAACGTTGTCTACACATCTTATTACCGTGGGGGGCATTTGAAGAAGGCCTAATGAAGGTGATTCAACATTTTCAATTAGAATAGATTGTAATTCTGTTCTGTTTCCTGTGCTGTTCTGTTTCCACAGTTCAACACTGACACCTCCTGGTAGCCTACAAATCAACCCCTCAACTAAACAAAGGCACCACTCTGACTCCATAGATAGATAGATACAGTAGACAGACAGACAGACAGACAGACAGACAGACAGACAGAGACAGACAGACAGACAGACAGACAGACAGACAGACAGACAGACAGACAGACAGACAGACAGACAGACAGACATAAATCCATTGACTTGTATTGACGCGACCGTTGTAGATGTGTAGATCAATCCGCAGAGGGGATTCAGGAAGCGGAACTACTTACGGTAGCTATTGTTATTGTTTATGTTGCTAGGCTACCTAGTTTGCAGAAGTTTACACACGTATGTGCTGCGACGAAATAGTTATATGCTAAATATTTTAAAAAGCCTTTCCAGATTAACTAAAATCTTACTTTATGGCGAATTATATGTCAGAACGCCAACTAACACCTCGGTGAGTTTCTTGTCTTTGAAATTGAGAGTTAAACATGTTTTTTGAATGATTTTTCACGGTGCCCACCCACATCCATTGTATGGCCAAAACGGTGGTAGAGCAATTATCAGACTTTCTCAAAAGTGCTAGTTTTGTCAACGTTTTGATCTGAACCATTGTATATCATCATAAGTAACCTTAAAACAGGCTAAACATGCATTTTCCCTTTACTACTCCTTAAACATTGTTTTTATTGTTGCTGCTTGTTTTGTAACCTCGGCTACATTGAAAATGAGAGCCTGCCCCTCAATTGTATTCCCGAAAAACTAAATAAAGGTTATGAATGAATGAATGAATGAATGAATGAATGAATGAATGAATGAATGAATAATTGAATGAATCAGTGCATCCATAACGGATACTCACCACTTTTTTAAAGTCACTCTCGGCTTCATCCAGTCTCCCCTGCTTCAGCAGCAGGTTGGCTCTCTGTAGCCTAGCCTGTTGGAGGGGAGAGGAAGGTGAGCATTATACACATCTGAGACGGGCTAGCACAAGCACAGATGGCATTACTGACTGATGTAAGATATAGTACGGTTTACAAGTTCAAGATCTTGAATCTTACACACCGTACACTGCTGCCTGATCCAGAAATCTATTAGCTGGATGATGTCGATACAAACGACGTCTGTTACTCACAGATGTGAAGTCTGGTTTGAGTTCTATGACTTTGCTGAGATCTGGTAGGGCAGATTTTGACTTCCCCATGGCCAGGTAGACTGTAGCTCTCCTGTAGTAGGCCATGTAGTTTTTGGGATCTCCATCTGGACATCGATAACACACAATCAACAGACTCTTGGCTATGCGTGCTGCGCTACGTGTATTCAGTTAAGAAATAAAGCTACAGTGTGAAAAAATACAGTAATGGATATGGCGGTGTAGATGACATTTTGAGCAGACAGACGGTCTACTTTGATAATACAATAATATGTAGTAGCCTATAAAATACATCAGCAAGCCAATTAATCAATATGTTAATTCAAGTAAAGCAATTAGGCATGTGTGTGTGTGTTCATGATAGAGTAGGCTGCAGTAGCTTTGATTTGGAAGGTGAGAGAACTAGTAACGGGGTTGACACTGACCTACTGCCGCATGGAAGTTGGAGAGTGCGTCGGCTAACTGGCCAGCAGCGAGCAGCTTCTTCCCCATCTCCAGATAGTTCTCCACACCTGCCTGCCCACATCGCACTCCTGGAAACCACGGAAAGGTTCAAGTTAGCCAACCTCCCACATTTAAGAGTCCCTTCAATGCAGGTTTAGTTCACTCTAGACCTGGTCCAGGGCGATATCCTACGTATAATACGTATATTACGTATATTATACGTAGGATATCGCCCTGGACCAGGTCTAAGTTCACTCGTGGTTGAGCATGTATCTATAAGTGAAACATTATTCTGCAAAACTGCTGGTTGAGCATGTATCTATAGGTTATTATGAAACTGCTAGTGGTTGAGTATCTATAGGTTATTATGTTGCAAAACTGCTAGTGGTTGAGCATGTATCTATAGGTTATTATGAAACTGCTAGTGGTTGAGTATCTATAGGTTATTATGTTGCAAAACTGCTAGTGGTTGAGCATGTATCTATAGGTTATTATGAAACTGCTAGTGGTTGAGCATGTATCTATAGGTTATTATGAAACTGCTAGTGGTTGAGCATGTATCTATAGGTTATTATGAAACTGCTAGTGGTTGAGCATGTATCTATAGGTTATTATGAAACTGCTAGTGGTTGAGTATCTATAGGTTATTATGTTGCAAAACTGCTAGTGGTTGAGCATGTATCTATAGGTTATTATGAAACTGCTAGTGGTTGAGCATGTATCTATAGGTTATTATGAAACTGCTAGTGGTTGAGTATCTATAGGTTATTATGAAACTGCTAGTGGTTGAGCATGTATCTATAGGTTATTATGAAACTGCTAGTGGTTGAGCATGTATCTATAGGTTATTATGAAACTGCTAGTGGTTGAGTATCTATAGGTTATTATGAAACTGCTAGTGGTTGAGCATGTATCTATAGGTTATTATGAAACTGCTAGTGGTTGAGCATGTATCTATAGGTTATTATGCTGCCAAACTGAAGCGAGTTTCTTATTTGACTATCTGGTGGTTGTGTATCTATAGGTGAAACGTTATGTTGCAAAACTGTTTCTTATTTGGCTATCTGGCTAACTGACAATCAACACTAGATAACTAACACCAACTATCTTCTCTTAGAAGTAAGGTCAGGCCACTGTCGTGTTCTGGCTTCATAACGGTCAAACAGTAATAATAGTATACATGCTTATAAGTGCTTAGTATAAAGCACATGTGTGCACTTTGCTCAGCACGCTGGTCGGATAATAAACAGATCCTCTTCCATGCTCACTAGCTAGCAGAATAAAATGCAGACTACATGAGACAGCATGTTAGCTGGCTTAGTGAACTATAAACTGAAGTAGACTCGTTAATGTTACATATATAATAATATAATAATAACGATAATTTGCTTACCTTCATACCGCAGGTCTATCAAAACAAGGACAAACGGAATGTAACTCAAGATTCTGTGAGCAACTGGGTTTATAGAAACCATATTCGATTAATCTTCGAGCTATACTTTTAATTTAATAATATTAAACTATTAGCTAACACAGTAAACCCGTTGACAGTCCCATAACTGGATGACAGCTCTTCAACCAGAGCAGCTCCTCCAAGCTACCAGCTACCGGTCGTGGGCGGCTCTGATTGGACGAACTCGATAGAAACTCCGCCCACTCCGCTCTGATTGGCCGAACTCGATAGAAACTCCGCCCACTCCGTCTGCTTCAACGGCGAGGAGCCACGTGGGCACAGTCAGAGCATCGTGTCAGACACTCAGGGGCTGGGGGCCACTTCTGATAATACTGTGACACTCAGGGGCTGGGGGCCACTTCTGATAATACTGTGACACTCAGGGGCTGGGGGCCACTTCTGATAATACTGTGACACTCAGGGGCTGGGGGCCACTTCTGAAATACTGTGACACTTAGGGGCTGGGGGCCACTTCTGAAATACTGTGACACTCAGGGGCTGGGGGCCACTTCTGATAATACTGTCACCCGGAGCCTCGTGGAGTTCATGGCTCGGGACACTTCCCACTGAGCAAAGACACGTCTAAAAGACGTCTTTTAGATGTCTTTTTCGTCTTTTTCGGACGTCCAAAGACATCCAATTAGGAGCCAGAATGAAAGTTTTTTTTAGACGTTCAGATATTGAACCCGTTCTGCACGTCCACAGACGTCTTAGAGGGGTCCAAGCCAGACGTGTGAATATTGAGGGGTCCAGCAGACGTACAAATGGGGTTCTGGACCGACGGACGTTATTAAGACATCTCCCTGACGTTGTGTGTTTGCTGGGCAAGGATTGATTGAATGTGATAGCAAATGTAACAGTGGAAAAGTAGGTGGAGACTAGAAATGGACAAAAAAAACAAGTGTTTACCTATAATGTCATTATATATTATCATTATATATTACATAATCTTTACATAAAATACTATTTCAGGACCTTGGACAGAGTAGCCTACAACAGCCTATATATTAACATGTAAATGATTGATTGATTAATTAATTGCTGTATATAAAACATCAAACAAAATAAACAAACAAACAAAAGTGCAAGTTCTGAGATAAATAAATAAATAAATAAATATCCTCAAACTTGTAGTCCATGAGAGTCGTGCTTTATCACACCATGCCAATTATTTGCAGTCTCTGCTTTCAAACGGCATCTAAATGCAAATACGATTCCCATCATTCATCATCCTTGCATGCCAAGTTCATGTGCTTAGTTGCAGGTCACACATAGGCAGTGGTTGAGGGTCTGCTGCTCCCACTGATCTCAGAGACACTGGTAGCTCCGCTGTCACTGCTGCTTTTCGACTTCCTGCTCCCTCCCCCCTCTGTGCGAGGTGACGGCACGACCTCGGCCTGCTTGGCTGTGGGGGCTATGTACACGTCAGGGACTCTGTAGAGACTTTGGGCTTTTCTCTTTGAGCTGTGGAGGTTGAATTACACAAGAGGTTTTTGGATCGTTATCTTCTGTAGGCAAAATGAATGGCATTTGTAAAAAGTAAATATTAAAAACACACCTTGACTGGCATCCTTCCTTCCCTGCAAAGATGCTACAGATAAGGCCCCCAGCCACTAGGAGGGTGGAACCTCCCCAGCCAATGAAAACACCCACTCCTATTTCAAACCTGTCAATTAATATGATATGATTATATACTGTACTGTATTATACAGTGTGATAACATAAAATTGGCTACAGGAATGTTTGATAGTCTTATAATTTAACTTTACTACACATCTGTTGGTCTTTGAGCATTATAGGCTAGTTCAACCAACAAGCAATTGAAAGATACTTACTTTTGTGCCCTGAAATTTTGGTCTTGGAATTCTGCTCGGACTTTGTTTCCGTAATAGGAGAAAGCAACCATGGAGCACAGCCCTAGAACAAAAGATACATGGATCATTGAATGTTCAACCCACAACAAACAAAAGATCTGAACACACACCAGTATTTGCCATGTCTCTCCTATGTTGTTTTTTAGCTTCTCTTACTCTGAAAATGTAATTTAATGTAATTTATTGCTTTATAAATGTTCTTATCTGGTAGACAAACATATTCCAGGAGCTTGCTCGATCGCCTTGTTGAGAGGGGTCAGGGAAGAATTTTTACAGCTCACTTATCTGACCCCTGGGTGATTACTGTTTTTTTTGCTTCCCTCTGGAATATGTAGGGGTGGGTCGTATGCCCACCTCCCTTGTTCTCTGTAAAGCGCATTGTGTTGCCTCTGGGTATGAAATGCGCTATATAAATAAAGCTTTGATTGATTGATTGATTGATTGATCTGAGAGAAACAATCTCACCAACAGAAAAGGTTTACCTGAGATAAGGTAATTCATCCCTCCAGCAAATGTCACTCGGGCGTTTGCAATCTCAGATCCTCCTATCTTAGTGCACTTCATGCCCACTAAGACCAGAATAGCTCCAAAGAAGCCCAGTATTATGGAGGTGATGATCAAAGCCCGGCACATGTGAATATCCCCTGTTAATAAGTAATACAAAAGAAAACCCTGCTTACCTTGCATTTAAGTATACAAGGTATATTATGGCTTCTACTTTATTTGCCACAAACCTTAATTCATTACTCTGAATATACATTTTTATAATGCAAACGCTATCATAGAAAACTCACAGTTCAGAGCCAGCATGGAAGGGATGCCCTTGCAGTCGGACACTCCGGTCGAGTCTGAAATGCAGTCCTTCCAAAGATTGGAGAAGTAGTTTGAGGTGGTCAGAACGATGCTGTCCACCTCAGACCAGGTCCAGATCTCTGTAGGCATGGTGGAGCAGACCAGGATCCATCCACTCACACACACCACAAAGCAGCCTATCTCCATGTACATCACCACAGTCCTGTACTTCATGGCTGCCTCCCTGTGTGCTGATGGGAGAAGCCTGTTGAGGGCAGTGGGTCTCCTGCTGCTCCTGTCTCAACACAAACTGAGTAGAACTGTGAGGAGGTGTAGACACATGCTCACAACCCTCTCCATGGCGCTGTTTTTGTGTATACCATCACATCTCCTCACGCTGTCATGATGGCAGGAGAGTGACCGGGTGTTTGTTGACCTGTGACTGTGCCCTATGAAGGTAATGCTGATGGCAGCATGCCATGCTTGTGCGCTATGTTATTGGTACGTACAATATCCTGGATACCACCAGCTTAAAGATTAGTTTTGTGTATAGTTCAATCCTTTGAGTATTGCTTAGCCTTTTCATATTGTCAATAAAGCAAAGCCCTTCTCCTAGTTCCCTGTATATTACTGTGATCTCCGACCCAGGGCAGCTAGGGATTTTCACCGTTCACACATGAACTACATCCCACGACATTCCCTTTACAAACATGCCAATCTCGAGATAGAACGCACAAGGGACAGTCCAGCAGATGGTCTACCCTAAGCAATCACAAAGCTTATCGTTCATATATAAATATATATATATGCTAATAAAATAACAAAGTTAGTTACTGAATAATCTGCCTATAATCTGCCTATTTTTTTCTCCAGAGGAGAAGAAAATGTGCCCAAAACCTTTGGTCAGACAAAAATGTAGGCTGTAAATCGACCCAGATTTTCTTTTCATTGAAGACTGTCTGTTTTGCTCATATTAAAATGATCAAAATATACATTTTCCTTTGGGTGAATTTTGGAACTTCCAGTGGCGCCTGAAATCCCTAGTCTTCATGTCTTTCACCAGACTGACCAATCCGGTCGCAGCCTTCCAGACAGTTTCCAGGGAATTATACTACAGTAGGCCTAACACTAGCCCTAACACTAGCCCTAACACTAGCCCTAACACTAGCCCTAACACTAGCCCTAACACTAGCCCTTATCCCGTTCATACATGCCCCCTAAAGTCAATACCCTAGAATTTAATGGGAATGCTTCTATGTGTAAATGGGGTTTAAGAAGACGACTTTTCCAACACCAATAACATATTTTGCAGTTAATATGTTGAAGTCCTAAATGATTTATCTTTGCTTGTTCTATGGATTCAGTTTGTGGTATGTTTATATCAGGGAAGGGAAGGCTTGTTGGCACGGTTACAGGTGACGAACACTAGAAACGACTTCCTGTTTATGAAAAGGACTATCAGTGTAAATTTGCTGGACTTTTCGGATCAATAAATGATGTCACCAGTCAAATTAGCCTTGTTGCTTATTTTAAATCTTATTTAAAATAATTCATAGAAATGACAAAGATATCACTTTTTATACAATACAACATAACATTTTAAAAACAAACATATCACACTGAATTTACAGTACATGCAAAGAAAAGTTATATAATTCACATTCCTCTTGCCTCTCTGGGTATCTTGCTAATAGAAACATACACTATGCAGTATGATCAGAACCATAAAGCTACAGTACCAGTAAGTACCAATACAAAACCAGTACAATACCAGTAGAGTTGTACTGTAAGTCGCTTTAGATAAAAATGTCAGCTAGGGATTGTATTAGCAATGTTTTATTATTTATTAATTTTTTTCTTTCCTATTATTGGCTTGCCTGTCCTAAGCATGTGCACTTTTCATAGACTTATGGATGTCTTGAAATTGAAAATAATATTACTGTCTGTTCGAATATGTTTGAATAAAAAACTTTAATGACAAAAAAAAAAAGTGTCAGCTAAATGACTGTAATGTAATGTAATGAGAGATCAAACGGCATAATCAGCAGCTGTTGTCCGGTCACTACACAAACGCGTCTCTCTCTGACGCCTTCCCAGGTGTCGTCTGTGAGAGACTCGAGAGTTTGGAGCTGCTGGACTGTCCTGAGCCCATGTAGGATCCATACTGTCTGGAGTATTGTCCGTAGTACTGTCTGGAGTATTGTCTGGAGTATTGTCTGGACGGTCTGTAGTAGCCGGTGTAGAGAGTCCGGCCTCCGGAGCGAGGGTCCATGTACGTCCGTGTGCCCTTTACATACACCACGCTTCTGCACAACAGAGACACACACCGCACTGTGTCATGACTCAGATACAAGCCTAGTATGATCGCCCTGTTTGCGATGTAGAAAGGGATGATGGTAGATTCAAGATTCTGGATGACATGCTGGATATCTTTGGTATTTTCTCACCTTTGAGGGAAGAGGACTCTGTACACAGTAACAGCATAAAGGATGGCACCCACCAGGATGAAGAAACTGCCCACCAGGCCCAGAAAGATTGGAGTGCCAATGTCATACCTAGAATACAACAAAAATAAAACATGAACGCTAGGCCTGTTTGCATTGCTACCCTTATGAAAACACTTTTATTGAGGCATTTTTGCTAATTCAACTCCAGTCAGTTGTCTACCAAAAAATCGAGTAATGTTTTTACCGTAAGGTGCCTCTCTCTAGCTTTTCAGCAAAGGTTGTCCTGGCGATTCTGTTGATGTACAAACAGTATCCGGCAATGTCTGACACACCTGTGAGAGGAGGTTTCAGTGAAACTGGGAAATGTTGAGGGCAAAACATGATCTGTCATTTGGAAATCCCAAACTGCCAGGTACATTACTTACCGCCAACAAAGTGAAACACTGATCCTGCGAGCAGAAGTTTATCTTTGGTTTTATCTTTTCCTCCGATGTAGGTGCACTCCATTCCAACGAAGCAGAAGATAGCGCCCAGGAACCCCAGACCCAATCCACACATCAGCAGACCTCTTACTCCCTGGACATACACTGTGAAAAATGGCAATAGCATTTTTTAAATTTAATTTAATTTTCAAATAACTTATTTATAAGTTTTATTGTTTCTTAATATGGTGATATGGGGACGAGGATCTCCCTCGTTTGAGTCTAAAGTTGTTACTGTAGATAGAGAGATAGTAGATACTGTAGATAGATACTGTAGAG
>NC_140242.1:28377155-28394655 GCF_949987555.1 Borostomias antarcticus
CATGGAGGGAAAGTCTTTGCAGTTGGAGACGCCCGTGGAGTCGGTGACGCAGGTCTTCCATAGGTTGGACCAGAACGTTGCCGTGGTGATGACCGTGCCGTCCAGAGAGGACACCTTCCAGTAGTCCGTGGGCAAAGTGGAGGAGACGAGCACCAGGCCAGAAGTGGTCAGAATAAAGGCCAGGATCTCCCTGACCATGCCGCTCATGATGTCCTCTCCCCCGGCGCTGCCGAGGCGGGCGACGGCCTCGGAGGTGGACCCGAGCGGGGCGGAGTGACGGATGGGGTCCGCTGGTCACTGAGGCTGTGTGAGGAGAGGAGCAGGTGTAGGCGCCGTGGGACCGTCCAGGGTGAATGGACATGCTGGGATTGATGGTTAATATGTTCTGGTCTGTTTCTTATTCAGCAGGGAGGGGTTTAGCCATACTTATCCACCACAGACCAATGGGATATACCTTCCCCCCCCCCCCCCCCCCTCCCTACATGCGTCACCGTGACTCGTGATAGGTGATGGGGACTGCTCTGCTCCGTAAGGTCAAAGGTTAGGCTATAGATAGTTGAAAAAGTGCACTGATGATCAGATGATGACCAGGAAGGAGGATGCATCACAGACAAAGTCTGAGAATATCTGTCTGGGAGTTTAGACAGTCTAGAGTGTTCTGAGAGAACACAAACAGGCCAGACGTCCTCGCGCCACCAAAGAAGCAATCAAGGGTGCAAACTGTACCTAACCACACACCAGTGTTGGGGAAGAGACTTCGCAAGCATAGCTTGTAAAGTTACAAGTAGTTCAGCATGGAGGTAGTTTGAACAAACTACATTTCTACCCCTGGAGAAATGTAGTTTGTAAAACTACAGATATGTAGTAAAAGTAGTTTCAACTACTTTATTTTTCAGCGTTAAATTGAGAATGTACATGTGGTGTCTATGAAACAAAAAGTAATAGCCTTCAAGAAAGTCCCATGCCAGCAGAAATATGCCTCAAATGAGTTTTATTTAAAAAAAAATTACATAAAAAATAAATTTTAAAAAATTGACACTTTTGCCAACATCTGTCATCTATCTTTCCTGTGCGAGTCCTCATGTGAAACCAAATTATTTGTTACATTCTGACACTTAGAGTATATGACCTGTGTGGTTTATGAAATGAGACCGCAGAGAACAAGGAAATCAACATGAACAAGGAAAACTAAATCTGTGCTACTAAATAATTTCATGTTACTGCCCAAAAATGTAGTTTGTAAATTGAGCAGTTAAACTACAAAAAATGACCCAAAAAGTAGTTGAAATACTTGATGCAGCACAAAATATGAATGGAGTTTAACTACCAGCAAGTTACAGCAAAATGTAGTTAAGATATGTAGTTTAAATCTCCCCAACACTGCCACTAACTCATAATAAGATATTATTGAACCATTACTTTCACTCAGACTGTAGCTACTCATATGTAGACGTTACTTGAATACTAATACTAATACTAATAGGGAGTCCAATCTGGAACTTTCTCACAAGGTTAAAAATAGTGTAATGATCACTCATTAACTACTCATCACCCATACTACAGAGTGATGTCTCTCTGAGGGGCGCACTCAGGAGGAACTCTATCAACATCTCAGTTAGAAATTAGGTGCCATATTCATTACAGCAGTTACAACATATATTGCGTGAAGGAAATCACAAAGTAATGAATTTACAACACAGTCATAGTCAATAAAATGTTGACATCCTCAACCTCTGTTCAGAGAAGTGAGAGGTCCGTCTAGCGGTTGTACACATTTAATACAAGAGCACTCCAATTACTACCACAAGAGGGCGTCCTGGTAGACTAAATGTACCCTACTAACATGTACTGACCAGCTCTGCTGGAGAAAGCTCAATTACATCAAGTCCATCACTTAATATGACTGAGGATTAAATGCATAATTAGCACAACTATTAGCATATCTTCTGAAAAATGTTTGATTCTATTTTACCCAAAACCAAAACAATTTAATTTCAGATTGTGTTACCAGACTCAAAAAAGATTTAAAACAGTAGGAACGTAGACAGAAAAGAGTGGGAATGCTGATATTGTGAATGTTGTAACTTATGAGGGATGAAGCCCAGTGCTCATCTGAGGGGTTGAGTCTGTTCTCTGACTCTCTCTGTTATCCTGTAAACGTCCCTCACTTCCTGGCTGCTTGTGTGTCATGAACACTTCCTCTGGTCCACACAGGAACATGTGATGTGATTCATACTGTTGTCTGAGTTTAACCTTTCCTTCTGAAGATTACACATTGGCCTCAGCAAAGATCATCACTTCCGCTGCTAAAAAAAACATTGAGTTCCCACAGTATATACCTGTATGAGCCATAGAATCAAAATATGAATATTAGTCCTTTGTCACAATATTTGTCACAATACATTATAGGGAGAGTTTTGTCTCTATTACTGCGGCGAATAATCAGTGAACTACATACATACTGTACGAATTTGGTCCAGTACAAGTGTATGTAAAAGGTCACCTGTTTGAAATGATTAATGGAAACGATTGCATACTGATAGAAGAAAAAAAAAAAAAAAAAGCCACAGTACGTTGAAAAAGGATGATATAAGTGCTGAACATTAAAATAAGGCAATGTCAATGTAGTATTCTTGTTATACTTTAATACTTTTTCCACATATTGTTTATCTAGAGATACTTATTTGTTAGTGTGCACCAGAACCATGTGATGAGTCATGAGCTGCTCTTGCCCCATATCTCATGGACAGCATTCAAATAAATGGGAGATCTGTTTAAATTTTTCCTAAAACATACATTCATGCACTTGCCACTATTTCTAAAGATTTACAGTAGATTACGTTTCTCAGCTAATGAATACAGAACACTGATGGGTCTAAAGTAATCAAAATCCAGTCAGACCACAATCGGATAAAGAGTTTGATATGTCACCAAGTCTGTACCTTGTGTATTTTGACCCCGGTATTATATTTGATGACGACATGGTCCGCCTGTTAAACATCCTTATTTACTTGGCTAAAAAAATATACATTAAGCCCACTAACCCTGAGGTGCCCTCGATTAGAACGTGGCTCACAAGTGTTTACTTTCCTGACAACTGACATGTGACATCATATGTTATTATTATGTTATGATCATAGGTCTGACTAATTTTGGAGGATATGGTCTCCTCTGTGTCTATACTTGGAGAGCGTTGAGAGTGGGTCAGAGGCCGTGGCCCCTCACTCATACCTGGCAGACCCTGTTGACTTATCCTCAACATTATAGACATTATTCTGGAAACCCCCCTCTCTCCCCGTCACGTTCCTCTGATGTGCTATGTACGATTGAACGCGCCTGTCTTAACGCGTCCCGGTGATAGGTGATGGCTCCATCAGTGCTGAACACACAGTGTGATGTGTAGGTAGGTGTGAAACGGCAGAAGAATCCTTACCTTCCAGTTTGAAGATGGTGTGGTGCGGCCGGCAGTGCAGCGCTCCGATGGCGTTCCCGGCGCAGTTATTCCACAGTCCCTGCAGCACCCATGTCACCGTGATGACAGAGGACGCCCTGCTGGTCCCGCTCCACTCGTTGGACACCGTGGCGGCGATGGTGGCCCCCAGCCCCCCCAGACCGCCCATGAACGCCAGGATCTGCCAGCCAGACATTGAGGAGATCGTAGATTAGGAGGTATATGAAGTCTAAAGAATCAGGAAAGTAAGAGGACAATAAAATGCCCCAGGCTAACACATTACATTGAGGACATGTGTTCACAGAGATGATTTACACACAGGACATCGAGCCATTTACTGGCAGGGGAGGGACAGAGGCATCTCAACGTGAAACAATAGTCAACGAGACAACGACAGTTAGTCAACGACAGTTAGCCATTAAAATGACACCAGCAGGGTTCTGTGTTTTGCTTTTTTTCTCTCTTTTTCTGCTGTCCAGATTTGGGTTTTGAGTGCGGCCAAGTATCATATTAACATTCAGAAGAAATCCAGGTGTAATCAGTAATCCCAAAAGCAAGGAGCCATGTGACAAAGTCCAGCTACTGGGTCAACTATTTCTGTTAGCAAAATTTAGAAACTTACTTGACCAGTTGACCTTATGATATCTGCAGATGACGATCACTTTCAAATGCACATACAGTACCTGTGTAAGTAACAGAAATAACAACCTCCAAGCAGATCAAAGATAGGCTATATGAGGCAGTAAAGATCTGATGACATTACATTAGACTACTCTGCCACTAGCCAAGATAAAGGGAGTTGAAAGAACGAAATGAAACAGAAGTAAAACACACTATATTTCCCAAGCGTGGTTGGGTGGATGAGCTGATATGTTTTACTACTGGACTTAAGCAGTGAAATGGCTGAGGATATGAAGGAGTGTTTGTATCTAGTTTTGGCTACTGGGTATTTGAAGCAGGAACGCGAAAGGCAAGGTCAGAAACTGGATGGATTCTGCTTTCCTTAACAACCATCCTGACTCTAAGACCAGTGGTAGACAAACATACTCCAGGAGCTTGCTCGATCGCCTTGTTGAGAGGGGTCAGGGAAGAATTTTTACAGCTCACTTTTCTGGCCCCCGGGTGAAACTGTTTTTTTGCTTCCCTCTGGAATATGTAGGGGTGGGTCGTAAACCCACCTCCCTTGTTCTCTGTAAAGCGCATTGTGTTGCCTCTTTGTATGAAATGCGCTATACAAATAAAGCTTTGATTGATTGATTGATTGATTGATTGATTGATTGATTGATTGATTGATTGATTGATTGATTGATTGAAGACCAGTGATGAAGTCTAGGGCAATGTGGGACCAGGGAGGACCAGGTACTGACAGGGAACAGAGAAGGCCGGAGTGGGGTTCGGTAGACGGGTAGAAGACTTGTTTTGGGCTCAGACAGGACAAGCAGCAAGGAAACCTCGGGTGTCTGAGGCCATGGTGAGCCTCCAGAATGGTTTCCGGAGGTAGGCCAGTGTGTGGTTGACCCTCGGGTGTCTGAGGCCATGGTGAGCCTCCAGAATGGTTTCCAGAGGTACAGTAGGCCAGCGTGTGGTTGACCCTCGGGTGGCAGGTGGAACGGGTGGAGGGAGGCCACTAGAGAACCTGAGAACAAGATGGCCTCTGGGACAAACAGCCTGTGAGGAGGTCCGGTCCC
This sequence comes from Borostomias antarcticus, assembly GCF_949987555.1. Taxonomy (NCBI): domain Eukaryota; kingdom Metazoa; phylum Chordata; class Actinopteri; order Stomiiformes; family Stomiidae; genus Borostomias; species Borostomias antarcticus. The sequence goes on from NC_140242.1 coordinate 28,382,295, forward strand.
TGGGTCAGACTGACTCTGAGACTGTGAGACTCAGCTCTGGTGACCGGGGACTCAGTCTCCCAGGTGAGGGCGGTGTTGACCTGGGAGGGCGGTCGTTGGAGACGAGTGGATGGACTCAGGTACCTCTAGGGCATGTTGCAATGTGAGGGATGGTGGCACACAGACAGATCTGTTTACACTCACTGTCAGATTCAAATCCTGTCTGGAGCCCGCTGCCCAAAACTGGATCCGGTTATTTTTATATCCGGTTCATATCAGGTTGAATCCGGTTCGTCGCTACAAGACAGAATAAAAAATGGACATATCAAACCGAACTAAGTCTATTGTCAAAGGCATGCCGCGGTGAACGTGCGATTATTTTATAGAAAACTGAAATTACACTTGCTTGTTATCTTTTTAAATCAATGAATCAATCAATTTACTTGGTCAGTTATTAAAGGAATGGAACTTTTTATGAGAACGTTTTACAAGAACACTTATTCTATATATAATACATATTTTTATATGCACTTATATTTATTGCTTCCACACAGGTTTATGTTTAGATATTTATGATCATAGACTATATTTTATATGTACTTCTTATTACTTATTTTATATATATGTGGCTTCTGCTTTTAGAATATACATATTATTATGTTGATTCATTATTTTAAGTTATGACCCCTTTTAACCACCAGGGGGCCCGCCTGTTGTTCTGATTTTCATTTCTGGTTTTAGGAGGACATCTAGTGGCCAGCCTCTGTTGGTGCACACTGGATTTAATGAGGTAAAATCTACCATCACAGGAGGAGACCCCCCATAATGCCACACCAGTTCCACTTCAGAGTGCTAGCAGAACACCTCAGGGTGTCACCCTGAGACCTTGAGGACATTATGATGTGGCCTTTCAAAATAAAGGCCCTCTAAAATGTCCTATACAACCTACTACTTTCCTTCAATTTCAGATTAGGATTAAAAGGAGACCCCCCATAATGACACACCAATTCGACTTCAGAATGCTAGCGGAATACCTTCGGGTGCCACCTAGAGATTTTCAAGACATTCAGATGTGGCATTTCAAAATAAAGGGCCTCTAAAATGTCCTATATGACCTTCTACTTTCCTCTGATTTCAGATTAGGATTAAAAGGAGACCCCCCATAATGCCACACCAATTCGACTTCAGAGTGCTAGCGGAATACCTTCGGGTGCCACCTAGAGATTTTCAAGACATTCAGATGTGGCATTTCAAAATAAAGGGCCTCTAAAATGTCCTATATGACCTTCTACTTTCCTCTGATTTCAGATTAGGATTAAAAGGAGACCCCCCATAATGCCACACCAATTCCACTTCCGAGTGCTAGTGGAATACCTCAGGGTGTCACCGAGTTCAGAGACACTGTGTTACTGAGAAACACAGAAGACAACTCTTTTGAACTGGTCAACACAGATGATGGATCTAAGGTAATTACCCAGATAGCAATCGGATCTGGGCCATATACAGGCCAGATCTGGCCCTTGTGGCTTAGTTCCGGCCCATATGGCCCAGATCCGCTTGCTATCTGGGTAGGAATGTCAAATATCTTCGCCACACTCCTGTGGTCATGGACTTGGAGCCAGCCGAGGCTCAAATGGACACTGAAGCCTTGGACAGGACAGACAATGTGCTCAACGCTTCAGCAGTCAACATTCCACCTGAACCCGACTCTGCATCAGTTCCTGGAAAAGAGCTTGTCACCACCAAAAGTGGCAGTTATCAGAAAACCAGTACGTTATAGAGATACTTAAAAGAAACACTTTGTTTTGTTTATGTTCAACTGAAAACATGGATGGTTTGACAAGGCATTTAGAATGGATATTGAAACTTTTATGATTTTTTTGTGGAAAAAAAAAGAAGTGAACAAGTTATTTATGTGACAACACTGGATTGTATTACTATTAGGACAGGCATGTGGTTTATGTTAAACATGCAATTTTATGTTATGCCAAAGAGAAAATAAATGCATTTATGTTAATGTAGCACTTCAATTCTAAACAAAGAATCAAAGTGTTAGTATAGCTAGTTGAATATAGTTTGGATATCACAAGATCTTCAGTGGTCATATAAAGTGACGAGAGTCACTTGTCTAGATCGCTATGGTTGTGTGATTTAAGAATGACTGATTAGATTAGTTAATCAATGAGAGGACTACTTCTTTAACCAACACAACAATTTCCCTCCAAAGGTTCAAGCACAGGCTAAGTGCTGTTGAATTGCCACCAGAGGGCGACAGAGTAGCTTACAACCATGGATGTATTAACCCAAGGCTATCATCATAGAATGTCTATGGCTATCATTACCCAAGGCAATCACTGCTGGCTTAGAAAGTGTGCTGCTCAATCAAAAGTTTTGTCAATTAGGGTAGTTGTCCCTAATTGTCAACTATTGGTAGGCTAGGCCTCCTGATTATTGGGTTTATTTACACGGACAAACGACAGATAACATTGCATTGGGGTAAAGTTACAGGCCTAAATGAATCCAGTTATCTTCACAGCTTTCTTCTTACAGTAGGCTATTATCCTAGTGGGAGATGTTTAGATTAGTTTATACGTCAATAGGGAGGGAGTCTGTTACCTTCGCCAGCTATTGCTCAACGAGGGCTTTCAAAAGACCTCAAGGAAATTGCAACATATCTGTCAGAAGTTCAGGGAAAAGCAAGAGCTTTGGTTGAAATGTTAGTCTACTATTTGAAAGTAGTCTAAGATATCAGCATGAATTCGAGAACGGGAAAAACTAAGACGTAAAGTATAAGGTAGGCTATGTTTGTTAACCTTTCAAGTGGGTGCCTGTTGGGTTTGAGTCAGATTCTTTATCAGGTGTCTATTGGCTGCGGTTGTTTGTTTGTTTGTTTGTTTGTTTTTCATAAGACCTACACGCATTTGCAGAATGCACGTTGTGTTCCTAGAAATCCAGCTGGTGAAACCCTTTCCTCGCACCCAAACTCAAAGCAACAGCACTAGACTGGACTCCTTTAGAACACAACAAGGAGGAGTCTTATTATCCCTAGCTTGTCAAAAGCAATGCATTGATTACCTCGCTGAGAACATGTGATTATCCTACGATGGATAGGCTATGAACATTGCGCTTTTTCTGTTTTTCATTGCACTTTGTTATACTGAGGTTTTTTGTCATCATGTCTGTTGTTGAAGTAGAAAAGCACAAGTTTAGTTTCTGAACCACTGTAATAACCCTAACCACTCAGAACCTGCTCTATGCTGTGTGTGCTTCTCCCCCCCCGTGGTTTCCATTGAGCAGGAGCTGCAAAGTTTGCACTTGATGCGAGACGTGGCTTCTATTGTGTAGCCTGGTTGCTTTAACCTTAATTATTAATTATGCTAACCTTCATGTCCACTACCTTTATTTTTTTCTTTTCTTTTTTTAAATCCTTCCTATATTCGGACTGAAGAGGCCTAGGCCTAACTATTATTAAAGAAGAGTAGGCTAGATTAGTCAGATGTCTTTATATGATGAAGCATTGTTTTCTGTCGCATGTCTCTAAATTTTAAAGAACCATACTTTTCTGTGTTGTCATAAACCCTCACCCCAATAGGCACACATCCTATTCTATGGGTTGGTCAGAGAGCATTATTGTTTGGAGAAGTGGTAGGTCTGGGCTAGTTTAGTCAGGATCCGAAACTAGGCTTAGGCTAAATATTGGAAGGCTACTGTAGGGTACCCGCCACGTTGACGTGTAGCCTACATCTTTATAAGCGAATTGTTGTAACAAATTGGTGTAAATGATGGATGAGACGAAATCGATTACATAGCCTACAGTAACTGTGTTTACGCTTTTCTACATTTCTATATATCTCTTAGACTGGCACGAGCAGGAAGGTCTGTGAAGCGAACTAGGACTAACTATACCAGGCCTAGCCTGGTTTATGGGCTATGCCGGCTTGTTTCTGTTAAGGACTTGTGTAGTGTATTTTTATACGGTATTACATCAATACATCTGTATTACTCTCATGTAGTAATCATTTTATTAAGAATAATGAATAAACTCCAATTCAGTAGGAACTTGGTTAACTTAATTAGTTTAACATCTAGATGACAACACATGTCCTGTCCTGAGTCAACATTCCTTTGCCCCTGATGAACAATAGAGATGGCACCTCTGAAGAAGAAGTCAGGAAGCCTACAGGTGATCAAAGCAGGACCGGAAAAACCCCAAGACTGCCCCCATGTCCGGAGGGGGGGGCAGAGCTCAGTGACGCCTATTGACCAATTGCAAGACTAGTTGTAAATGTACCTCCCTCGTATGCAAAATTGTTTTGTCATGTGATTCCTGGCTTGAAGCCAGTTTAAAAACTGAAGACACGAGACTGAGAATTCAGTACCGCTGAAATTGGACCTGAATGGCGTGCTCAATAAATTTGGTTTAAACTGCATTTTTCTCCAGAAGATTCTTTCCAAGTCAAGACAAAAAGATACAACACTTGTAAGTAGGACAAAGTCTGCTAGCGAGTCAGCTAGCAATGCGAAATAGCTGTGAACTGAAATCACATGAAATAATGTCTGATAAATTAACATAGGTCTTGTCACCTGGATACATCAGATCCAATGATTCCAATACTAATCCAGCACAATAAGACCGAGCCAGTTAGCTCATGAGTTCACAACGCCGTGAGCTCTAGGCTTTTTTGGCAGTTGAAAAAAGTTGAACTTTTCGAGCTAGAGCGCAGGCTGTAAAAGGCTGTTCAGATGACGACAGCGGTCGGTTTTTGTCAAAACCGCAGAGACGGCGAACGTTAGCAGTAGCTAACATTAGCTAGCAATCTTAATTTGGCTAGTTAATCTGCAGTCTGCAAAAACACGACACTCGTTGCTAACGTAGCTGTAAAACATCGGTAGCCTAGCCAGCTCTAAACTCCGGCTCTAGTGCGCTCTACGCAGCTGTAAGCTTGGCGCTGTTCAGCTACATACAGCTTGTTGGTGGACACACAGCCTTAGCTATTTGGCTGCAGTTGGTTCAACTTGTGTTTCTCGGGCATAAACAGAGGGGAACTCAAAGCTCGAGCCGTGGCAAGCCTGCCGTGGCAACGGGCAACAAACCGAAGCGTCAAAAATATGATGTGCATACAACTCTGTGTTGTTAGAGAAAACAATGTTCAATCGGAATATCAAACGAACTCTTAAGGTATACTCACTAAAATAATCTGATGGCTCCCTATCCCGTGCCATGAGCATTATGGTGCGTTCGTTTGTGGTCGGAGCTGGCAAGTCGCAAGTGGCAAAATACCTACCTCCGACCTGTGTGCATTCGAGCTATAGCGAATGATATGATGATGATCCATCCATCCATCCATCTTCATCCGCTTATCCGGGGTCGGGTCGCGGAGGCAGCAGCTCCAGCAGGGGGCCCCAGACATCCCTTTCCCTAGCAGCATCAACCAGCTCTGCCTGGGGAATCTTTAGCCGCTCACAGGCCAGTGTGGAGATGTAGTCCCGCCACCTAGTCCTGGGTCTACCTGATGATGATATGATATGATATTGACGTCAGCCGGCAACTGGGGGCTGAGAAACATATCCGAATTTGCGACGAGGAAGTGCGAGTTCATGAGGTGTTTTATTTAATCATTCCTAGTAGCAAGTCGCAATTTGCCACCTCCCAGTTATAAACGAACGCACCATTACTCCACTGGTAATCTGACAACTGACTGACGAGCGGAGGGAAAGACCCAGGCCATTGAAAGTGATGAGCAAAGTCATTTTAAAAAACGTTTTGGAACCAATGTGCTGTGGCTGACTACCGGAGAGCCCCGGCCCAATTTAACCCCTGCACCTGCTCCGTCGACATCCACATCTCTTGGATATATCCTTGTGTAAAATAGGTCAAGCCATGTATGCCACAGAATGTATTGAGAGTTGAAACAGACATTTTCCCCAACCCAATGTGGTAAGGCACCGTACAGTTATGATGACTAAGATCGAAGATTGTCGGGTACAGCACCAAGATTAATGAGAGTTCTCCCACCACCCAATTGATAAACAAGACAGCTCTTTGACCTTAAAGTCGCACTGAAATGAAAAAAGCATTCTGTCCCATTTTGGCTCACATAATTGGTCATAGTGTTCACCTATTCATGATGTATGCCAAAAAATTTACAAAATTCTACTTTTGTTGTAATCTTATATCAAATTATATAATTTCTTACTTCCTGGAAAACGGTAGGTCACGTGCAATGACGACAACAGATACCTTAGATATTAAGCCAATAATCTCACAACATACACCCGTCAATCAACACTAACATTGTATCGAATCTGTCTTAAAACCCGTCCACTTGTCAATGTTCCAATCAAATTCCTCTAAACATATGTCCCACCCTCATAGCTTGTTTGCGTCGGAAATACGTCAAACTAGGGAAGTTAGATGATCTCAAACGTCCATTTCAGTGCAACTTTGTGTCTTTTTCCCAGTGGTTCAGAATGACATGGAGGGATAGCCACTCAACAGTCACTGGGTTTCTAAGGGTCTGTCAACTTGTGTTGAGTGACATTTTCCACATGCCTCTTTCACTGAACCAGAACTGTTCATTTTCCCCACCTGATAAAATCGAGCATGGTATTAGATTGACTCATGTACATTAGTGTGTGAGTGAGTACATGTTTGTGTACATTTGTGTGTCCGTGACATTTGTGTGTTCTAGTTTGGACTATGATTATGCAAAAACTACCCTAACTGATTTTAATGAAACTCGGTGGAGGGGTGTACCATGGTCCACCTTAGAACCAATTACATTTTGGAGCAGATCCAAATCACAGGCTGGATCCACAAATGAAAACAAGACTTAGAGCAAAGCCAGCTCCCTGTGTGGGGGTGCTAGAGGCACAGGGTTTGGACTGGGGTGTGCGGGGGGAGAGCCTGGAGTGCACGGCATTGCCCGCCACCGGCTGTGACCTGAGGGGGGCGCCACAGAGCCGGCCATATACAGCCACCCATTCACCTCCAGTCATTTTTACCTCCGCAACAGCAAATCTAGTTCCTGCGTTGAGTACACAGCCAGTACCCCCTAAAGGTTCCTAGATCCCATGGAAAAGTACTGTGTTGTGACAGGGCCTCTTCATTACCACAAAAGAACATGCATCACTGGTGGAGGACAACATGTTTACTGTTGCATCTGGCTTGTTATGACACTGGTAGGATCTAGGATGAAATCACGCCTACATTATAAATATTTACATGCTTCCCACAACAGTATCTTCTATGGTCCAGGGAATGAAAAACTACTCAGTGATTGAGTGTGTGTTTATAACTTTTACATTGATTACACATCTGCAAGTTCATACAGTAGACTAAACTAATAATAACTATGGATTTGTTCTTTGGCTTTCCATAGAAATTTTATGAAGAGCAAAATATTTGATTGTGAATTGTCAGACGTCATTAACAACATTGCAATCATGCGTTTACAATTTCCATAGTTGTTAGGTGACTAGGATGACTCACCATCCGTTTTGTTCTTTTTGGCATGAAACCACAGCTTGCATAAGACTTCTACCAAATCAATGCTGCTGTCTGAACATCAACGTAGCAACTTTTATGAAGGTGAGAAAGCTAGGTAGAGACTTGACAGCTAGCTTGCCGATTCAGTACTTCTGGCACCACAGACATACAGTACCGTACAGTAGCCTGGATTGCAGAGTTTACCAAGTTTTCCTTGCTACGGAAGTCAATAAGCATAGACTTGGTTCTTGTTCTAGCTTGTTATTCACAATGTTAGACCCAAAGCAGATGGTCAAAGATCAACCAACAGACCTACGTCTGTCTGACTGAATAAACACCACAGCACTGCACACTGTGTGCTGAAGACCCAATCCAAACACGCCTTCGAACCACTTGCTGTTGCGAAACCCTCAAATCCACAAACGGAACCTGGGATGGTCTTCTGCATCAGTCACGCGGTAAACGTTCTCTGACATACAGTTCAACCTGCCTGCAGGTGGGAAGTTTCTTCTGGCGTTGGTAATGGGAACATGTCTGAAGCTGTGTTGGTACCGGATCTCTTCGGCCAATATAGAAAGAACTCAGTCAACATTGAAAGCCAGAACAGGACAAAACAGGTCTTCAATTCCCTTTGCCCCCCCCCACCCCATGTCCTCATCCTAGCTCCCGGGCACCCTCACTCCGAAACCGCTCCCCCACCTCCTCCTCCTCGCCTCCTCCCCCTCATCCCACTCCCCCATCTCCTCCCTGTTCCGGAGCCTACCACGCTCCTCTCTGACTGTGCCTATCCAGACTGGTCCCACCACCTACCTGCCAAACCACTATTGCCAAACCCCCCTATTTCTGGAGGTAAGTACAATGGTCAGGGATAGTATCAGTTTGGCCCTAGGCTTCCGTTTGTCTTTGATTTATGTGTATATTTATGAGTCTTTCTCTTCTGGGTTGATATGAGCCGTTGTTTCCGGTTCCATAGTGGACAGTGTATTTAGTGTTCTAGGCTTGGTAACCTGGAGACCTTCTCTGTCACACGAGTCTTTAATGTGGCCTGTCATGGAATTGTCTCGTTCTTTGCTTGTCTATTGCTATATCCTCCCCTCTGTCTTCCTCTGGTGTCATGGAGGTACTGTAGGAGGCAGATGTTTCCTGTTGTAGTGCAAGGAAGACGTTGTGGCCAATGGCGACGTGATCCTTCGTGGCTTACTGTATATTCACCACATCCTGCCGAGCTGCAGTGAGTGGTGTTATCAGTGTGGTGTTATCTGTGTTATCGTGTTAGCATATCACACTGGTGCAGCTCAAAATGTATGTTTGTTATGAATGATTGATTCACCACAAAACAAATCTTTATTTATCTTTGATTCACCTCAATAGGAATGTTTGTTGTGATTGGTTCACCCCAAAATGAATGTTAGATGTTTTTTACCTCAGTTTCTCAGTGAGTCCCTTTTCCATGTTCTGTGGGATTGATGCAGCAATACTGTATTTCCCAATCTGAAATCAAATAGGCCCGGTACAGTGAGTATTACCTCAATCCAGTGAGCTCACATGGGTCTGGGGAGACTTTAGATGTTCATAGCCAGCCAAGTCCACATCCAGGGTAGAAAGATTCTAGTTGTTTTGAATTGGTGGAAAAGTCCAGGATTGAAGTCAAGTCATGAGTCAAGCCAAGTCGTGAGTCAAGATGTTAGCTGGTCTGCCAATGTTTACCACATTTCTGTGGTGTCTGGATGACATTTACAGTACCAGTGTGTGCTGGCTCTTTTTAATAGCATACCAGGAAGTTTCATTTACAGGACATTTCATTTACAAAATGAAAATATAAATAAATCAATAAACTTTTACTTTTATACAGCACATTTTATGCAAATGAATCCAATTCAAAGTGCTTCACATATATAATAAAATAAGAGATAATATTGAAAGGGAAGTTAAACAATAAAAGTAAAGTTTATTTTAAGAATAAATTAATAAAAGCTAAATCAATGGGCAACTAGAAATGGTGCTCAGAGAGCACAGACTTCTGCCCCTGTATGCATTTCGTGACTCTGTGCACGCCAAAATTGAATGGTTTCTAAATTGGCCCAAGCTACACCCCTCCACCGAGTCTCATGAAAAGCAGTCTTGTAGTGTTTGTGTAATCCTGGTCCAAAAAATGAATGGAGGTGAATGGTCGTCCGGGCCGTGTTTGGGCGGCTTGTGGACCCGCCCCATGATTTGCTGTTGCAGAGGTAAAAATGACTGGAGGTGAGTGGGTGGATGTATTAGGCCGGCTCGGTGGCGCCCCCCTCAGGTCACAGACAGCAGGGGGCAATGCAGTTGTAATGGAATAAATTAGATGTAACTATCAAAAGTAAAAGGATTTCGTCGTCACTGTAAATGAGGGCAACCTCAGTGCCTCTTGAGCATAAATAAACGTTTGAAATGAAATTTGCCGAGGTTCGCTCAAAAAGGTTCAATCCGGTTTATTTGCCAAAACGTACAATTGCAATTGGACTTCAGGATAAAACACAGAAAAGCGTTTCACCCGAGAAGAAGTGAGATCAGTTTGTTTTGCGCGCCCTTATATTCAATGGTATGCCCGGATAAGATGTTTCTAAGATCTCAAAAATGTAAATAGTTGAAAAGTAAATTGGCCCGTGCTACACCCCTCCACCGAGTCTCCTGGAAATCGGTCCAGTAGTTTTTGTGTAATCCTGCTAAAATACAAACGCAACCGAAAACATTACCTCTCACCCCGCACTGGCACTGGGGGGGAGGTACATGTAACAAACACTGAACCCATTGCTCCATAAGACTTTCTACTCTACAACTTTCTACTTTCTTCTTGTTGACACTTTCGCATCCTGAAATTTCTGCTTGTTGCCTTCCTTCCAAGACTTCTTCTCATGGTCAAAGCGTGCACTTTGCTGTCAGATGACTGACAGATGCTGAGCAAGCACTTACAGTAACTGTCTTTCCTTCTGTCCCTTAAGGAAGTGACCTTTTAGTACTGTTCATCAGATCAGACAGCGTTTTGGGTCTTCCACTGGCGTTTCCTGTCTTCAATTTGTCCCGTTTCTACACTAGACATGTCTTTATGACAGCTTGAGCGCCATATCTTGAAAATCTGGTTTGGCGGGATATTGCTCTTTGAGTACAGCCTTGTTGCTACAAAACCACGATTTCATGTCTGTCAAAGTGTGCTAGCTTAGCCCTTTCCAAAACTTTCGTCCGGGTGCCCCAGTGTGTGTGGTTACCACCCAGTACACCATGTATTTGTTAAATTCCACCACTAGCATACAGTACCTTGTTTGGCTAATCAATATCTCATTAAGCTGAGTCAGGGGTGCTGGTGGGTGGTGGAATTGAACAAATACCTGGGTTGGCTGGGGGGGCCTCGAGGAGAAGTCTGGGAAATGAACCTGTATTCTTCTAGCCATCTCACAAGATATCAAATTATCAATATCAACTTCTTGGAAAACACAATAAATTATTTTATATTGTATTAATGTTTATTTGTATTTATTCTGATGTTATATAGAGTTTTATGAACAAATAAACACTTACTGCCAAGATAAATAGCTTTAAACATATTTTTTGGGGGTGGCCTAAGACTGTTGCATTGTACTGTATGTACATGAGGGAGGTTCCGTAAAATCAATGCTAAAATATACTGTATGTATGAAAGAATATATGGTTCAAAATAATAGAATTGGATAAAACATGATAATGGAATAAAGAGATTTTGGCAGTTTCATCATCTCCCTATTTGATATCAGGTGTACTTCATATCTGCATGTTGACACACACACACACACACACAGACACACACACACACCACCTTTGGTACACAAAAGTCAACAAGTGTATCCTGACCATGAGTCTGTATAGCAGTCAGTGCGTCTATAACAGTCAGTGTTCCCGTCAGTGATCATCAGCAGTCATATCTGAGTTTCACAGAGCTTAACGGTGTCTCACCCCCCCCCCCACACACACACACCCACACACACACACACACGTGTTAGGAATGTGACCAGTATTATGACAGGGCAGTAAACCATAACTCCACTGTCTCAATAAGTGTGGATGAGTAGCTACATGTCGTTGTGGTGAGAAGGACGACTCCACTGGGAGTGTTTGGTGAGGATTTTGAAAAGTAATGTTCTTTTGAATGATGTTTCTAATTTCTCCAATGATGTTGGTCCGTAGTAGAACTGTATCCGACTAACTGGTAATTCTAGTGGTTGCTTGGTCTCTCTTTCAGCCATGGGGCCGTCCCACACACTGCAGAAAGGTCTCCTCTTCCATCTCCTCTGTCTCATTGGCTGCTTCACAGCAGTGTGTGGTAAGTTTTACATACAGTACATTTCAAGCCACCCTCAGACTTTCAAGTAAAGTAAGCCACTGTGAACCAGTTGATAATACATAACTATAAATTGTGAGTGAGTGTGTGTGTGAGTGTGTGTGTGTGTGTGTACATTTCAAGCCACCCTCAGACTTTCAAGTAAAGTAAGCCACTGTGAAACAGTTGATAATACATAACTATAAATTGTGTGAGTGAGTGAGTGAGTGAGTGAGTGAGTGAGTGAGTGAGTGAGTGAGTGAGTGAGTGAGTGAGTGAGTGAGTGAGTGAGTGAGTGAGTGAGTGAGTGAGTGAGTGAGTGTGTGTGTGTGTGTGTGTGTGTGAGAGAGACATGGAGAGAGACTGCCCTCTTGTGTTAGTGGAACAGCAGTTTGTGTGTGTGATTAATGGGCTTATTTACTGTTTTTTTACTGTCATTTACTTGGCTTCCTTTGCAGAGGTCTGTAAGGATTACGGGGTTCAGTTCGACCGCGTCTTCTCCGTCCCAGGAGAAGCTAACATGCTGAACTGCACTCTGGTGGCCCCAGAGTGGTTTGACTTCCAGGGCGTCC
>NC_140242.1:28399655-28417155 GCF_949987555.1 Borostomias antarcticus
AAACATCCTCTCTGCAAGCATACATTTCTCATCTGCTCCACCCACCCACCCACACATTCCCTCTCTCTCTCTCTCTCTCTCTCTCTCTCTCTCTCTCTCCCCCTCCCTCTCTCTTTCCCTCTCTCTCTTTCCCTCTCTCTCCCTCTCCCTCTCTCTCTCTCTCTATTGCTCTCTCTCTCTCTCAAGTGTAAAGACAGAGGTCAAAGTTCAGTGCAGGTGCAGCGTTTTCCTCAGTGACTCAGAGCAGAGAGACTCAGAGCAGAGAGACTCAGAGCAGAGAGACTCAGAGCAGAGAGTCTCAGAGCAGAGAGACTCAGAGCAGAGAGACTCAGCCTGGAACAGCTCAGTATCTCTCTCCCCTCTCACAAGGCCTAGCCCAGATAGCAAGCGGATCTGGGCCATATACAGGCCAGATCTGGCCCTTGTGGCTTAGTTCCGGCCCATATATGGCCCAGATCCGCTTGCTATCTGGGAGGGCTCCAGCTTCGTCTCACTCTACCGTCTGTAGTGTTGTGAACATCATTCCATGTCATAATGAGGCCTGCACAGGGCCTGCATTTCACTTTAGTTTTAGTTTAGTTTACGTTATTTGATACCCAACGCAGATAGCAAGCGGATCTGGGCCATATATGGGCCGGAACTAAGCCACAAGGGCCAGATCTGGCCTGTATATGGCCCTGATCGGATTGCTGTCTGGGAAAGGTAGATTTGGCTTGCAGTTGAGTCAGTCGTACAACCCAGGACAATACAAAGCAAAATTAAAATTAAAAATAAAATAAAAATCAGTAAAAAACAGGATCAGTTCAACATCATCATCATCCTGCATATTAAATACCGTTTCCTCTCAGAGTCCCCTGGTGTGCAACACACACTACCTTGACGACAATAGCAATTGTGTCTGTGTAACCATAGCAACACACTAGAGAGCGATGAGTAACTTTACAACGCATACTGTAGTCCCACGATCATTACGCAAGAACATGGCTATGATTGAGTACGGTGTACTACTGGTGGGCGCCCGAACACCGCTACACGGACACCAGGGGATGTACATACAAGGGACCTTTCACCAAAACGAAACCTTGACTATGACCGCTGTCCTTTGGTGCTAGTGACGTTGTCTTTCTGTGGCAGACTCCGACGGGAAGCTGTACGACGCGTACGTGGCGTACCCTCTGCTGTTTGGGGGCGGGGCCAGCGGCGAGGCGGAGATGTTCGCCCTCCACACGCTGCCGCAGGTGCTGGAGGGGAGGTGCGGCTACAAGCTCTTCATCTTCGGCCGGGACAGCCGACCGGGGGAAGGTACGATACGTCCGCTGGGATGACGACCAATCGGCTGCGAGGTCCCCGGATGTCACATGACTTGATAATACAGAACAACGTCAGGCCACGTTCTGGTCTCTCTGGTAACCTCCCTGCGTCTTTCTCCACTCCTCTTCCTCCGTAGCCGTTGTGGACGTGGTGGAGGAGAGCATGCAGGCCAGCCGACGCCTCCTCCTCCTCTACTCCGCCTCCACCTTCGGCGGCGACGGCGAGGAGGCGGGGCAGGAGCGGTACGAGCGGGAGACGGCCATGCACCGCACCCTGCTGGAGGGCAGCCTGCGGGTGGTGCTGGTGGAGCTGGAGGAGGTCAGCCCCGCCCGGCTCGCCCTCTTCCCACCGTCGGTGCGCCATCTCCGGAAGCGCCAAGGGGCCGTGTGCCTCTGGAAGAGCAGGAGGACCAGGGGGGCATGGAGGCCGAGGGGGTGGAGGCTAGCGGGGGTGGAGGAGGAGGAGCAGAGGCAGGAGGTGGAGACGGGCCTCGCCACCCCTTCTCTGTCTCCGTCGTCGGGGTTCTGGAAGGAACTAAGGTACCACATGCCCGTCAGAGGGAAGTGGGCGTCACACTCAAACAGGAAGACTGTGTTGAACTTGTGAACTTGTGACTGTGCTGGTTCCTCACACTGGAGGAGAAGGAAAGCATGTTGAGAAACATCCGTTATCCATGCGTACTCCAGGATTAATCAGCAACTGGTGACTCTAACTAACCATATCAACCTCACAAGTATGAGACTGGACGAGTGCACACATGAAGTTACTATCTTGGACTAGGCTGTAATTCAGGAAGTAGTAATTGAGGGTGTTAATGTGGTATGTAGGTAGGTAGATACAGTAAAGGGTAAATGGACTGTACTTGTATAGCGCTTTTATCCAATGCGCTTTACAATGGAATCTCATTCATCCATCAATGGCGGTAGCTGCCATGCAAGGTGCTAACCTGCTCATTGGGAGCAATTTGGGGTTCAGTGTCTTGGTCTTGTCCTTTGCCATGTGGACTGGAGGAGGCGGGATTCGAACCACCGACCCTATGATCATTGGACGACATGCAATACCACTGAGCCACAGCCGCTCTGGGGCTGAAAGGTACTTAATTAATCCCTGGGGGTAATTTTCACATCCAGAGAGTCTGCACATTCAATGCAAAACACACAAATGCACGCATGCACACACACACACACACACACACACACACACACTGTGGACCACCTCCACTGTTATAGCATTCCCAGAATATACGAGAATATTGTAATAAAGATTGTACATAGGTTTATGTTTGATGCATTTCTTTCCTCTTCACAAAGTCATGACATTTAAACGGTATGAAACGGTATACATTAAAATTACACATTATATTATCCAGATATGCAATAGAATAAAATTATATTTCTATACACTTTCTTTTCAGGTATGCAGAAACTTTGGAATTTCCCTGTAGCCTATACGTCTTCTCAGAGAGCCCTGGATGTGACTGTTGGCTGAAGGCAGGGAAGGTTTATGAGGTATTACTGAATGTTTGGGTTAAAACAAACACAAACAAACAAACAAACAAAAAAGCTTGACAAATTATAGGGACAATTCCTTTAGCTTTCGTCGTTGTATCTAAAAGGTTTCATTTTCAGATTTGATAAGGAAATGGCTGGGCAATTAAATTACATTTAAATTTGAATATCTATCTTATCATATCCTGTGATTAAATCTGTAAGCCATACAGCAAACTGCGACGCTACCCAAACCAGAAGAAACGTCTGTAGTACGTCAGGAATCAGGACTATTATAGACGTCTATTAGCCGAATAATCCTTGCTGGGCTAGTAGCTACCACAACTCTGGCGGCTAACTCAGAACTAGCACAAGTTAAAAACAAAAACCAATAACACAGATTTGACCATGATGCTTCTTTAGCTGTGTCTCTTGGAGAACCAGTGAGCAAAAAAACAACAATCCTTTACTTAGAGTCTCGCGAGGTTAACTGCCAAGGATGAGGTAAAGGATGACTCTCGGACTTCAGGGTGGTGATATTCTCTCTGTCTCCTGGGAGGCAGGCGCACAGACCAGCCCAGAGTCTCTCTCTCCTGGGAGGCAGGCGCACAGACCAGCCCAGGGTCTCTCCATCTCCTGGGAGGCAGGCGCACAGACCAGCCCAGGGTCTCTCTATCCTGGGAGGCAGGCGCACAGACCAGCCCAGGGTTTCTCTATCTCCTGGGAGGCAGGCGCATAGACCAGTCCAGGGTCTCTCTCTCTCCTGGGAGGCAGGCGCACAGACCAGTCCAGGGTCTCTCTATCTCCTGGGAGGCAGGCGCACAGACCAGCCCAGGGTATCTCTCTCTCTCCTGGGAGGCAGGCGCACAGACCAGTCCAGGGTCTCTCTCTCTCCTGGGAGGCAGGCGCACAGACCAGCCCAGGGTCTCTCTCTCCTGGGAGGCAGGCGCACAGACCAGCCCAGGGTCTCTCTCTCTCCTGGGAGGCAGGCGCACAGACCAGCCCAGGGTCTCTCTCTCCTGGGAGGCAGGCGCACAGACCAGCCCAGGGTCTCTCTATCTCCTGGGAGGCAGGCGCACAGACCAGCCCAGGGTCTCTCTCTCCTGGGAGGCAGGCGCACAGACCAGTTCAAGGTCTCTCTATCTCCTGGGAGGCAGGCGCACAGACCAGTTCAAGGTCTCTCTATCTCCTGGGAGGCAGGCGCACAGACCAGCCCAGGGTCTCTCTCTCCTGGGAGGCAGGCGCACAGACCAGTTCAAGGTCTCTCTATCTCCTGGGAGGCAGGCGCACAGACCAGCCCAGGGTCTCTCTATCTCCTGGGAGGCAGGCGCACAGACCAGCCCAGGGTCTCTGTCACCACTTTACCCCTACATGGCCTCACTGGATGGTCTCATGGGTGCCTTTCAGGGATCTCTCCATGAAATCAAATGATTGTAGCCTGCCTTCACATAAAACACAATATAGAATAGCCATAATAATCAACCAAACAGTGTAGGAAATACATCAATAGTGATGTTACCAAATGATATAATCTACCCTATTATAGACCTTGGGTGTAGGCAATACAAGCCTATCTGGAGTTTTTCCGCAGAGTTGACCACAGGGTGATCTCTATGGAAGGGGACAACTTTCATGATGTTGCTCTACCTAGAGAAAGAGTCCATCCCGTGACACGATCTGAACACGTTTCACACGTCACTTCTACAAACAGGTTAGATTTTTGGATGTTGTTCACTCTGAAGGCGCAGTGGCCTACATAGCCTATATGCTGAGTGGGAGGTTGTGCGTAAAAGGGCGCGCAACGCGTCCGGTATGCAGTTCCTGAGGAGCCCGATGTTCACTCCACCAAACGCGGAGCGCACCAACTTCGTTAGGGTAATTATGTTTAAGTTAAAAAAAAAAGTATTATTGTTTGGTAACACAGTGTTTTATTCATAATGCTCGGTTCCTGTTTATCACCCATAGCCGTCAGAGTAAACTTAAGTGAACAGGTGCACCCGCACCATTACTCTCTGTCTTCTCTGGAGCTTTGTGCTGATGCGACTCAATGGAAGACAGCTCACCTCTATTCTGATATAAGGCGTAGCTGTTTATGTAATACGAGACACTTACCCACTGAGCAAAGACACGTCTAGAATACGTCTTTTATATGTCTTTTTCGTCTTTTTCGGACGTCCAAAGACATCCAATTAGGAGCCAGAATGAAAGTTTTTAGATGTTCAGATATTGAACCTGTTCTGCACGTCCACAGACGTCTTAGAGGGGTCCAAGCCAGACGTTTGAATATTGAGGGGTCCAGCAGACGAACACACGGGGTTCAGGACCGACGGACGTTATTAAGACATGATCTGAACGTCTCCCTGACGTTGTGTGTTTGCTGGGTATTTTCACTTCCCCATGTATTGTTGGGAAGTCGTCGAGATAACAGAACAGGACAATTCCAAACCCTTCCTCAACCATGTACTGTAGAATAGGCCCGACACCGTCATCAGTTTGGTTTAAATGAAGGACGGGACGTGTAGTGAGATTCTCATCCCGCAGGTGCGACCATGATGCGAGAACTCGTCTGCTTCCTCACCGCTGCCGTCTGGATCCCATCAACTCACGGTAAATAGGAGAGAGACGAGTAGACTAGTACACACAGCTTGACAGGGTGAATAGGAGAGGGACGAGTAGACTAGTACACACAGCTTGACAGGGTGAATAGGAGAGAGACGAGTAGACTAGTACACACAGCTTGACAGGGTAAATAGGAGAGGGACGAGTAGACTAGTACACACAGCTTGACAGGGTGAATAGGAGAGAGACGAGTAGACTAGTACACACAGCTTGACAGGGTGAATAGGAGAGAGACGAGTAGACTAGTAGGCTACACACAGCTTGACAGGGTAAATAGGAGAGGGACGAGTAGACTAGTACACACAGCTTGACAGGGTGAATAGGAGAGAGACGAGTAGACTAGTACACACAGCTTGACAGGGTGAATAGGAGAGAGACGAGTAGACTAGTAGGCCTACACACAGCTTGACAGGGTAAATAGGAGAGAGACGAGTAGACTAGTACACACAGCTTGACAGGTAGGCTATCGCACTAAGCCCTCACAGAAAACGGGGAGTCTACTAAGGGTAGGCTATAATACAATACAATACAACAGTGTGATTAGGAGATGTTGTAAATTATCTGTCTCCATACCGTTTTTTTTAGATAAACTGCTTCTTTACATCCTGTTTTCCCTCATGAAATGTTTGAAAGAGATGTGAGTCAGTACACACCAGGGTTATAAAAGTTGAGCTTTTTTCATTTGTTTTTATTTTTATATCGTTTTATCTTTTTGTGTTCAATTTCAGTTTAGTTTTAATTAGTTTTTAAAGCAGATTTGCTAGTTTAGTTTATTTTTTATTTTTTGATAATGCTTAGTTTTAGTTTAGTTTTTATTAGTTTCAGTATTAGTTTTAGTTCTTTTTTTTCTGCGCTAGCCTCGCGAGACCATCCTGATCTCGCGAGCTCATGTTTCACTGTGCAAAACAAACCATCTGGCGCACGTCAGGTTACCTCTGCGCAGGGGCACAGCTAAAGAAATAATGGAGGATAGATTTCATATCCACCCAAAATACTAGGTTTATGTATGGAATGAAAAAGACTAAAACTAAGGACATTTTCTCTACAATTTTAGTTTATTTTAGTTAGTTTTGTAAACACACAATACAGTTTTAGTTAGTTATAGTTTTTTTTGTAAAGCCTAGTTTTTATTTTTATTTCCATACACCCATACACCCATCTTCATCCGCTTATCCGGGGTCGGGTCGCGGAGGCAGCAGCTCCAGCAGGGGGCCGCAGACATCCCTTTCCCTAGCAGCATCAACCAGCTCTGCCTGGGGAATCTTTAGCCGCTCACAGGCCAGTGTGGAGATGTAGTCTCGCCACCTAGTCCTGGGTCTACCTCTTTATGGTAAAACTGGTAATGGACTGCACGTATGTAGCGCACACACACACACACACACACACACACACACACACACACACACACACACACACACACACACAGGTACAGTATGCATGTGAAGTAGTGTAGGTTGATTGTTGTATTCTTCCAAAGTCCCTTAGCCTACTTTCTAAAGATTTACCAATACAACCTATATGGGTACACACACACTAAGCTAAATGCCCCTCCCAAACACTCATCACTAATACTCAAAGTCTAAAGAGTACCAACGGACGCACATGGTCACTGTTCTCTGGAAGAGTTGTACCCAGTCTGTGCTTGTCTGTTAATAGAGCTTGGCTGAGTTTCCCAGAGGCATCGTAGCGCTACGTTCATCGTAAGCTACGGCATTCATCATAGCGCTACGATGAACGTATGGGAAACTCTGGGAAACTCAGCCCTGATCTCTATGAGCTGGAGTTTCTAACTAATGGGGATGTATGCAGTTGGAATTTCTCTCCATCTGAGGTCTCTTGAAAGTGTTATGTAGCATGTTTCACTTCTTGTTTCACTGTTCTCTGGGCTGTAATTATGATGACATGCCTTCTTTCTCTAGTCTCTGGTTTACTAGTCTCACGGAGTCAGACCTGCTTTCTCCACACTTTGTTTACGCTGTGCCAGCGTTGGAGAAAGGTCTGGCTGGACGGGGATAAGGGGGAAAAAACATGGTATTTCTTTAAACCAATCACAATTGGCTTCGGCGGAGTGGCTGCTAGGTTGTTGTTGTTGTTTCGCGTAGTCTGGGAGAATCACCCATCGCCACTGATTGGCCGGCCACAAGAATTTGCGCCACGCGAATGACAAAACCTACATCCGTTAAGTCAGACACATCTGCTGAGTCAGACACATCTGCTGAGTCACACATCTGTTGAGTCAGACACATCTGCTGAGTCACACATCTGCTGAGTCAGACTATTGCTTTACAAGCTCTCTGCTGTCATAGAGAGTCTACATATCCCATATCACACCTGTACGTGGTCACCTCAGCCAAGCACCCTCTCTTAACTGTCTCAATCAGGCCTCATGAGAGAGCTCCACCATGTGGTTTCAGACCACTTCCTCCAGTTGGAGTGCGGTGTTGCAGAGGAACGTACCAATGTGACCTGGACCAGAGGGGGGAGCCCGAGTGTGGGCCTGCCGCCGGGCGTGGAGGTCAGGGGGGGATCGCTGTGGTTCCTACCCACCCAGTCCCACCATGCTGGACTCTACACCTGTCAGAGCAGGTGAGGATGGACCTTTAGGATCTATAGTGACCACGGACACGTGTCCTCAGTACTGGATGTGTACTGGGAACGCTGTGGTACTGGACCAGTTTCTAGATACTGTAGGTATAATCACTTACAGGTCAAATCATATTCCTTTAAACAGACAATAGTATGCTGAGAGAGTAAATTAAGTTTATGTTCAATTCCTTACACTCCCAAAAAAGGTCTTGGAAGAATATTTCATGTTGCTGATTGAATCTTATTTTTTTCTAAAACTGGTGTAGAAAATTGCTAACGGAACAAACTTGCAGTCTACAAAGACGTGCTTTTCACTGACTGATCCCTTCGGCTTATATCAATATTTAAACATTTAGGAATGAAGGAATGAAGTTGTGCAATAGTCAAGGTGTTTTCTTTTTTTTCACTGGGGCAAGTGCAATGTGGGTTGTGTGCAATAGTCTATGTTTGTGCAATGTGTTGTGTTGTGTGTTGTGTATGTGCAATGTGTTGTGAGTAATGTGTAATGTGTTTTGTATGTGCAATATGTTGTGAGTAATGTGTAATGTGTTTTGTATGTGCAATATGTTGTGAGTAATGTGTTTTGTACAGTATGTGCAATATGTTGTGGACAACGTGTTGTGTGTAGTATATGTATGTGAGACATGTGATGTGTTGTGTGTAGTATATGTATGTGAGACATGTGTTGTGTGTAGTATATGTATGTGAGACATGTGATGTGTTGTGTGTAGTATATGTATGTGAGACATGTGATGTGTTGTGTGTAGTATATGTATGTGAGACATGTGATGTGTTGTGTGTAGTATATGTGTGTGAGACATGTGATGTGTTGTGTGTAGTATATGTATGTGAGACATGTGATGTGTTGTGTGTAGTATATGTATGTGAGACATGTGATGTGTTGTGTGTAGTATATGTATGTGAGACATGTGTTGTGTTGTGTGTAGTATATGTATGTGAGACATGTGATGTGATGTGTGTAGTATATGTGTGAGACATGTGATGTGATGTGTGTAGTATATGTATGTGAGACATGTGATGTGTTGTGTGTAGTATATGTATGTGAGACATGTGATGTGTTGTGTGTAGTATATGTATGTGAGACATGTGTTGTGTTGTGTGTAGTATATGTATGTGAGACATGTGTTGTGTGTAGTATATGTATGTGAGACATGTGATGTGTTGTGTGTAGTATATGTATGTGAGACATGTGATGTGTTGTGTGTAGTATATGTATGTGAGACATGTGTTGTGTTGTGTGTAGTATATGTATGTGAGACATGTGTTGTGTGTAGTATATGTATGTGAGACATGTGATGTGTTGTGTGTAGTATATGTATGTGAGACATGTGTTGTGTTGTGTGTAGTATATGTATGTGAGACATGTGTTGTGTTGTGTGTAGTATATGTATGTGAGACATGTGATGTGTTGTGTGTAGTATATGTATGTGAGACATGTGATGTGTTGTGTGTAGTATATGTATGTGAGACATGTGATGTGTTGTGTGTAGTATATGTATGTGAGACATGTGTTGTGTGTAGTATATGTATGTGAGACATGTGATGTGTTGTGTGTAGTATATGTATGTGAGACATGTGATGTGTTGTGTGTAGTATATGTATGTGAGACATGTGATGTGTTGTGTGTAGTATATGTATGTGAGACATGTGATGTGTTGTGTGTAGTATATGTATGTGAGACATGTGATGTGTTGTGTGTAGTATATGTATGTGAGACATGTGTTGTGTTGTGTGTAGTATGTGTGTGAGACGTGATGTGTTGTGTGTAGTATATGTATGTGAGACATGTGATGTGTTGTGTGTAGTATATGTATGTGAGACATGTGATGTGTTGTGTGTAGTATATGTATGTGAGACATGTGATGTGTTGTGTGTAGTATATGTATGTGAGACATGTGATGTGTTGTGTGTAGTATATGTATGTGAGACATGTGATGTGTTGTCGTCCTCTGTTTTTATGTATAGAGTTTATTTGTGCAGCAAACGAGTCCAAGACAAATTTCCCTGAGGGGACAATAAAGTATATTCTATTCTATTCTATACTGTACATTACCTGGGTTGCATCTGTTATGGCAGTGATCAGGGAGAATCCTGGGAAATGGAGTTTGCGGTAACTGTGGACAGTGGGCTGTGCCCTGACCCCGCTGAGTCCAGGTCTGTGACCAAGGGGACCAGTGAGCATCTGTCTTGTAAACAGAAGCATGTCTTCAGCCTGGACTCCACAGCCCACGTACAATGGCTCAAGGTATGGATGAACCGTCAGAAACCTGGCAACCACTAATCTGCTATAACACAGCCCAGATAACATAGCATATGATATATGATAACATAGCATAACATAGTCATATAGCAGAGTCAGAATCACGTATTACAGACATAAAAGATGGAGTTATTCAAGGTATGGTGCTAAATGCCTATTGCAAAAACGATGATATTGTTGTGACTAATACTGTAGGTCTAACTAACAAACCCTGTCACACACACACTCACACACACACACACACACCCCCAGGACTGCAGCCCAGTGGACGGGCACGCCAGAGAGATCCGTGTGTCTGTGGCCAGCGAGGGGGACGCTGGGGTTTACACCTGCCTGGTGATCTTCTCTCTGGACGGGAAACAGTACAGCTCCTCCCGAAGCATGCATCTGAACATCACAGACGGTAAAACAGATCAAATACGCTATATAGTCATATGGTAATATATGGTGATATGGTGGAGTTGTTTAAGAATTATTTTAGATGCTAACTATCGATAAGTGCTCAAACCAACCAAGCCTTCAGCAGAGGAAGGCTTTCTGTAGAGTTGTGAAGGGTAGTTGTTAGCTGGACTGTCTGGCCTAACTGTAATTGTTTTTAATTATTATTATTATTATTGTATTTGTTCTGTTGTTATTTGTGTGAACTCGTCAACACTGTAAATGCGGGAAACCTCAGTGTTTTACGAGTATAAATAAAGGTGTGAAATGAAATAACCAGTGTGATCTATGTGTGTCCAGACGCGGTCCTGATGAGGCCACGAGTCATCTATCCCAGACAGGAAACCCTGCAGGTTGAACCAGGCGAGTAACCGCCGATAATGTCTCAAATCTCCGGTCACATTCAAGGCTCTTGAGAAATGTTTCTTTTTCTGGACTGTGATTCAGCTCTGTGTGTTCTGCCCTCATGGGCGACAGGTTCCAGAGTGGAGCTGAGATGCTCTGCCCTTGTGGGGGAGGAGAACTCAGATGTTGAGCTTGATAGCATGGTGTACTGGACCGTCAACGACAAACATAGCGACACCTTCATGCAGCTCAGCGACTCTGTGAATTTGTGAGTACATTGTGTGTGTCGGTGTGTGTGTGTGTGTGTGTCGGTGTGTGTGTATGTGTGTGTGCGTTTCAGTGTCTGTGTATGTGCGTTTCAGTGTCTGTGTGTGTGTGCGCGCCTGTGTGTATGTGTGTGTGTGTGCATGTGTGTGTGTGTACCATCCCCTCCATGCTTTCCTGGGTTTGCTCTCACCACTGTTGTCTCAGAATCACAACGGAGAAACTAAGTCATTTTCTGAACTGAAATGCAGCTTCCTGTCAGTGACCGCCGCCATGTCCTCTCCCCCTGGTTCTCAGCGTCTACGAGAAGCAGAAGGTCTACCTCCGATCCAGTCTCACGATCCCAGAGGTTCTGCCCGACTTCCTGGGGGTCCCTATCCGCTGTGTTGTGACCAACCTTCTGGACCAGGACGTTGGCGTGCTGTGGCTGCAGCCAGGTACCTGCTCCATGTAGACTAAAGGCAAAAGAGCTGAGCGCACATCCAACCTTAGTAGGCCAGGCGCTGGATCTGAGAGTACATACGTGAGGAGAGAGGAGAGATCTACACACTGATCTCTCCCGGTTCACGTTGCGTTTTTCCAATAAAGTGAACCGGGAGATATCAGTGTGCGGATCTCTCCTGCTCCATGTAGGACAGATATGTGGATTAGAGAACAGAGATTTAGGACAGATGTATTATAGAACAGTTAACTGCCACAGGTAGCAGAGAGGTTATTCTATTATTCTATTTCTATCATTATTTTTTGTATATTACTGTATTTTATTATTGTTGTTGTAAATGATTTGTACATAACAACATGTTTATTTTCAGCCTCCCATTTCCCCCTTCCTCAGGCTGCTTTTGTATATAAGAATTTGTTCTTAATTGCTTGCCTGGGTGAATAAAGGTTAAATAAAAAATAAAAAAGGTGGTCGTTCAATGATCGAAGGGTCAGTGGTTCGAATCTCAGCTCCGACTGTCCACATGTCGAAGTGTCCTTGAGCAAGACACCTAATCCCAAATTGCTCCCAATGAGCAGGTTAGCACCTTGCATGGCAGCTACCGCCATTGGTGTGTGAATGTGTGTGAATGGGTGAATGAGAGGCCATTGTAAAGCGCTTTGAGTGCCGCTAAGGTGGAAAAGCGCTATTTAAGTGCCGTCCATTTACCATTTATTGTATAAACTCGTGAGGGGACTTCTGACCTTGGTCTATGATGAACGATGGTGACAGGCTACTGCTCAAGTCTGTCTATCTCTTAACATACATGTTATTTCCTCTAGCCAATCACAGTGGCTACTACACTTGCGTGGCCCTCCCTGTGGCCTTCCTTGTGGTCATCCTGGCAGTAGCTGCATGCTGCATCTTTAAGGTGGACCTGGTGCTGTTTTATAGGGAATGGCGCCCCCATGTGTTCACGAAGAGGAAGTGTGCGTAAATAATTTTGTCCATCCAATTCGTTAAAGCTGGTATAATAGATGTAATTTCTGATGTAATTTCTGATGTAATTTCTGATGTTATTTCTGATGTAATTTCTTCATATTTGATTCTATTCTGCAGCTCCAGACGGAAAGCTGTACGATGGCTATGTGAGCTGTCTCCATGGCGATGTGACATGTTCGTCCAGGGCGATGACCTTTGCCCTGCAGATACTGCCCGAGGTTCTGGAGGGACAACATGGGTACACACTCTACATCAGGGGACGTGATGACAGCCCTGGGGAAGGTACACACACACACACACACACACACACACATTTGAATAATTTATGTCCACATAAATAGAAATAAACACTAACAGTGCTGTCTGACATTATGAGTCAGTCAGTTACAGTACATGGACTGCACTTATATAGCTTTTATCTTTACAACTTTACAATGGCCATTTCATTCACGCACACATTCACACACCAATGGCGACAGTTGCCATGCAAGGTGGGGTTCAGTGTCTTGCCCAAGGACACTTCGATATATGGACAGAAGGAGGCGGGATTCGAACCGCCGACCCTACGGTCATCGAACGACCTGCTCTACCACTGAGCCACAGCCGCCACACATAAGTACACAACCTAGTTGGCAATCACATTTCATACAGTACACACAAGAAAAATGGTTGACAGGACACAGTAGCCTACTTCATGGGTATAGAAAACAGCGCCTCCTCCATATTGAGTGGATCCCAATAATTGCTGAAACTGAGCAGTACCTCGCTAACTGCTATGTGGTAAAAGCAATGTTAAAAAGGTGTGTTTTAAGATCTCGCTTAAAAGTGACCACAGTCTCAGACATTCTTTGCTTTGTCTTATTGCACCCCCCCCCCCCACACACACACACTTTCTGTATATCTCCCAACTTAACAAATAAAAGTATATAAAAAGATAAGAAAAAAAAAAAAAAGGTAAATTCCCGTAATTCTCCTCAGCGGTGCATGACGCCATAGCGGAGTCGGTCAGGAGAAGCCGCAGACTGATCATCGTCCTGTCAGCCCGGAGCGAACGCCCGGTCGACGCCGAAACGAAGGAGGTGCTGCCTCTGCATCAGAGCCAGGACCAGCAGGGGTACGAGCAGAGGATCGGCCTGTATGACGCCTTGATCCAAAATGGCCTCCCGGTGATCCTGGTGGAGACGGCCCCGGTGGACTACTCCTCCCTCCCCGAGTCCCTGCGCTACCTCAGGAGGAGGCAGGGCGCTCTGAGGTGGAGGTCTGGCCCGGCCAACAGCCCCACTTCACCCCCAAACGGACACTTCTGGAAGAGACTGAGATACCATATGCCCTCCGAACCTGGAGGGAAAGCCCTGACAACGACCTGTGGTCCAGCAGATCTCACCAGAACTGTGCCTGTTGAATTCACTGTGTAAAATGGGGAGTGTGTGGTTTGTGTTAAGAACGTGTCTTTGTTTGGCTCCCGTGTTGGCTGAGAGGGACATGTCGATGCCTCTGCATCAGGGAAATACGAACAGCAAACTAGTTGTTCTATGAGGTCGTACTAGGATAAAACTAGTTGTTCTATGAGGTCGTACTAGGATAAAACTAGTTGTTCTATGAGGTCGTACTAGGATGAAACTGGTGGTTCTATGAGGTCGTACTAGGATAAAACTAGTTGTTCTATGAGGTTGTACTAGGATGAAACTAGTTGTTCTATGAGGTCATACCATGTTGTAACATAGAGGTTTTCTACAATTATTGAAGACACTTACATTTGTGGTGTAATGTGACATAAAACAATCGTAGGCTAGTAGAACCCGTCCTGTAGAATTAGAATCATGAGTAGTGTCCCAACAGGCCTACTGTCATTGGTCCATCAGTGTATAGGTTGCATAATGCTTCCTACTGTTATTACTGTCCCAGTGTTGGCAGCGCTAGGTTACTCAACCTACAGACATGACTGGGCAAGTGTATTTTCAATGAAAAGAAGTGTTGATTTTGACTGTTATGCCACAGTAATGACGCATATTTTAAAGAGATGTTTCACATCCACCTTTTTCATGTCGTGATTCTTTTCAAAATAAGGGGGAACGTCAATCAACGCAGGTGGACGTTGTTGAAACTTGTCCATTTGCCACGCAGTTCAGCAATCCAATGTAATCGATCACCAAACGTGTTCAATTAGTCGATCCTGGCCGGAGACACAGCTCTCGCTCTGGGTGTACAGGGATTGGATGGCCCTAAGTAGGGATCCATAACCCTCCACAAGACCTCTCGAGGGACCCGGTCGTAAGCCTTCTCCAAGTCCACAAAACACATGTAGACAGGTGTTCCAAGGTCCTCCAAGATCCTTGCAAGAGTGAAGAGCTGGTCGGTGGTTCCACGACCAGGACGAAATCCGCATTGTTCCTCTTCGATCTGAGGTTCGACTATCGGCCGGACCCTCCTTTCCAGCACCTTGGAGTAAACTTTCCCTGGGAGGCTGAGTAATGTGATGCCTCTATAATTGGCACACACCCTCTGGTCCCCGTTTTTAAATATTGGGACCACCACCCCAGTCTGCCACTCCTTTGGCACTGACCCGGACTTCCACGCAACGTTAAAGAGGTGTGTCAACCAAGACAGCCTCTCAAAACCCAGCGACTTCAGCATTTCTGGACGGATCTCATCAGCTCCTGCTTCTGGAGTCCCCCGGGCTAACATATCCCGGAAGGCCTCCTTCTTCAGTCAAACGGCTTCCCTGACCACCGGTGTCCACCACGGTGTCCTAGGGTTACCGCCCCGTGAGGTACCTATGGCCCTCAGGCCACAGCTCCCAGCCGCAGCTTCAGCAATGGAGGCTTTGAACACCGACCACTCATGCTCGATGTCCCCAACCTCCACAGGGATGCCTGAGAAGCTCCGCCGGAGGTGGCAATTGAAATCTCTCCAGACAGGCTCTTCCTCCAGACGTTCCCAATTCACCCTCACTACACACTTGGGTTTTCCAGGTCTGTCCAGAGGTTTCCCCCGCCATCGAAACCAGCTCACCACCAGATGGTGATTAGTGGACAGCTCTGCCCCTCTCTTTACCCGAGTGTCCAAAACACATGGCCTCAGATCAGATGATACGATAACAAAATCTATCAGTCGTGCACATGTGAAATCATCATGAGTAGGATATAAAAGCCATGCCGTCTATCACAATTGTCTCATCAACGCACAATGGCTGATCTGTTATTGCTAGAGGAGATTGTTAATAGGAGATCGAAATCATCACGGAAATCACAACGTTATGTGCACATTACAGGTACGTTGTGGGCACGTTGCAGCAACTTGTGTGCAGATACCAACTTGACGTTGAGTGGACCATACAAAAGTCTAAATTGCACGTTGCTGCAACATTGCGGCAACCTGGTTGTGTTAGTAGGGAAACCGCAGAAAGATGTGCATGTGGTTTCACTTTTGATTTTGGATCCATGGGACGTCGACGAAACAAAAGAGCCGCACAACACCTGTTCTCCACAACTTTCTGCTTGTTTTGAAGTGCATGTATCTTGTATGTGGTAAGTTACAAAATTATGCATTATGGTCCGTATTCCGCCAATTAAATCAGCCCAAGTGCGACGACACGGACTCTTAATGTTACAATTGTATCTTTCACGCAGATAATG
This sequence comes from Borostomias antarcticus, assembly GCF_949987555.1. NCBI lineage: Eukaryota > Metazoa > Chordata > Actinopteri > Stomiiformes > Stomiidae > Borostomias > Borostomias antarcticus. Next base: position 28,416,045 of record NC_140242.1, read on the forward strand.
ACTGTCTGGCCACGATGCGCTAGGAAATGGAGCGGAGAGTAAGATATAATTTCCGTAACAGAATTGAGCAAATAGCCTACCCAAATTATTCAAATAGCCTACCCAAATTATTCAAATAGCCTACCCAAATTATTCAAATAGCCTACCCAAATTATTCAAATAGCCTACCCAAATTATTCAAATTGTTTCTGTTTTTTCTTCTTGGATCCTGAGAACAAAATACGAAATACGGCTCTTTAGTTCCGTTTTCTCTGTTTTGGTAAAAGAGACGGGCCTTCCTTGGCCTCACAATGCCAGACAAAAGCTTTTATTGAAAAACGTTTTTATTTTATGTCCCATTGTTACATGAGAGCTTTACAGTGGCGTCCATTTTGCACTGGTAGAAACATTCTACTGCCGAGGGGGCGGAGCCTAGACACACTCCGTCTACCAGCCTCTCGCCTCGACCGCCCTCATAGTGTCGTACATCACACACCTCTTTAAATCATCTGGGTTACTGTTAAAACACAAAAGGCTTCTTTTGCATCTGTCAGACGAGTCTATATAGAGAAGCTCTTGGCCTCCAAAGCCCGCTGACCTACAGCCTCAGTTCGGCGTGTTCAGGGACGCCCTGGCTGTAGTCACAGGCTGAATCAAGTAGTAGTTTGAACACAAAGACAAAAGAGGAAGGTCGGGGGGGGTCAGGGGTCAAGTCCATGGAGTGGGAGTTATATTGATTATATCTACCCATGCAGGGAAGGAGCAGGAGAGCACGACAGCCTTGGACAAGAGAGAAATAAAAACAGGAAAACATAGCCCTAAGATCTCAGCATAAACTTCTGTTACACTGACAGCGCACCCAACACACTAACCGGATCAGAGAGAGAGAGAGAGAGAGAGAGAGAGAGCTAGGAGAGAGAGAGCTACAGAGGAGAGAGGGAGAGAGAGAGAGAGAGACGGAGAGAGAGAAAGCTACAGAGGAGAGAGAGAGAGAGAGAGAGAGAGACAGAGGAGAGAGAGAGAGAGAGATGTTATTGTTGTTATTGTGCTACATCTGCTGGGTGGAGTTGCCGTTCCAGGTGTTGTTGTCGTCCTCGCTGTCCTCTTGAGTTCGTAGCCGGTAGATTTTGCC
>NC_140242.1:28422155-28424655 GCF_949987555.1 Borostomias antarcticus
CTACCGGCGATGACCTCTAGGGGGATCCCGTTCTCTCCGATGAAGAAACTGGACGGGACGCACACCACTGGGTCTGTTTGAGGAACGGGTCAAGGACAAGCCGGCAGAAGCTGTATCCTAGGAGCCCTTCTCAGAGAGAACCTTTAAACCACATACCTGTACAGTAATGCACAAGAAGTGGTCCCTATTCAAGCAGTTTAAGATACGGCCAGTAGGCTACCATTGCTGCAGGAGGGTCGAAAGTGCATCCACAAAATGTCATCAACTTTGTGTGTTATTTTTGTGCGTGGCTGTAAGCCAGCGCACCTAGTATAGTGTTTTGTCCGGTTATCACTCACTCACTCACTCACTCCCTCCCTCCCTCCCTCCCTCCCTCCCTCCCTCCCTCCCTCCCCTCCCTCCGTTACTCCGGACAATGTTGGCCTGCATTTCTCTGTTGGTACCACAAGAGGCAGTAGTCAAGTAGAGTAGTGGTCAGAGCATTGGACTCCCACTCGGGAGACCGGGGTTCAAGACCCGGTGGGGTTGACTTTATGGGACTATATCCCAAACCTCCACATGTTCATCCTTTCACTCCAACCTTTACCCCTTGCCTTATAGGTCAGATCCTGTCCTAACCCCAACCCCTATTCTAACTCCAACCCACACTAGGGACTAGAAGAAGGACACCAAAACCAACCCGCCAATCTCCACTGCACAAGTAGAGTAGTGGTGAGAGCATTGGAGACTGGGTTTCAAGACTCGGTGGAGATGACTTTATGTTATGATCAGTGTAACTGCTTTAGCCACTGACCGCCACCATTAATGTTATGAAAGCTGCTGCTAGTTGTTGTGAGCTCATGAGCTAACTGGCTATCGCCCTCTTATTGTGCTGGATTAGCATTGGAAGCATTGGAACTGATGTGTCCAGGCGACAAGACCTATCTTAATTTATCAGACATCATTTCATGTCATTTCAAATCACAGCTATTTCAGTGGCATGACTAGCTTCCGTCCTGACAGTCCTGAACAGAAACAAGTCAGCCACGCACATAAGCCAGGCTGGACCTGGCCTGGTCTTACTGTCGTGTTGTTAGCACTTTACCAAGACAACCCGACAAGCAGCGAAAATACCCACAAGCCAAGTTAGTATCAACCTAGTCTCGCATAGCCAGACCTATCTCCCCACTTCGTTTACGCTGTGCCAGCGCCGGAGACAGGTCTGGCTGGACATATTACCATTCTGCAAAAGGGGGGTGGGGGGGGAGGGAACGCAGTATTTCTTTAAACCAATCACAGTCATCTTGGGCGGAGCCAACCCCGGACGCAGCGACGGTGCTCTTGCAAAATAGCTTGGATCGAATCTGATTGGTGCCGAGAGAAACTCTCGGCCCGAATCAGATTAATTTGCATCGCCACTCTCGCCAATGATTGGGCAGTGTGACAACGAATTACAAGGTTTATTGCCAAAACCTACATCCGTTGAGTCAGACTAATATCAACCTGCCATATCATCATGACTCAGTCATTCCCGGACGCGACAGGCAGGTAACAGTACTTGAAAGTACTAACCGAATGGAAGGATACAGATTTGGGAGAACTGTGCACATGTCTCGCTGGAAGAAAGAGAAAATAATGTCAGGAATGTATTCTTGTCCATCGATCCACGTTCCCATACTGTACTACAGAAGCAGTCACATACCTCTTGGCATCCACCTTGATGGCGACACAGCTGCTGAGAGATGTCTCTGCAACTCTGTCGTCCTCCCAGCTGGACACCATTTGTGCAGACTGCTCATCGTCGCCTGGAGGGTGAAGTAAGAGGTGTTGAGTCACGACGCCCTCTGGTAACAGGTTCCAGCTCACCAGTTAACTGGCATGGCATCAAGTCACCCACACAATTATGACATGTTGACATGTTGCGGTCATTGCTAAAGATCATGTCCCAAGTTAGAAGGCTAGCTTTCTAGCTAGCTGATGTTAAGTAAACAAACTGGTGCTCAGCTAGTACTAATAGTATTAAGCTAGTACTAATAGTATGAGTAACGTCAGCCTATCACTGTCAGAAGCGTCAGCCTTCCTTGAATCAGCCGCTTGCTAGGTAGCTCACTAGCTATACGTGGTGCTACGTATGAACTGCTAGCTAGCTTGATCAGCTGATTCTCTCATTTATTTTCGTTTCCACTTGTCATGTTTGAGCGAATTTGCTCCAGAAACGTTAACCAAACCAAGACATTCAGCCATCTAGCATAGTTAAGGTCAGTGCTTGCTAGCTAAACCAATCATTCAACTGCTTCTCTGGTTATGGTGCGTTCGTTTATAACTATATGTATATAGCTGAATGCACACAGGTCGGAGGTAGGTATTTTGCCACTTGCGACTTGCCACCTCCGACCACAAACGAACGCACCATAAGTAGCTTAGCTTAGCTAACCAGCAAGACATTATTGACGCTGTCAGACTACCAGGATATCTAGACGTTATGTCTATTAAAGCTGTTACCTGTGATAACCACGACGAA
>NC_140242.1:28432155-28447155 GCF_949987555.1 Borostomias antarcticus
ACCGATCCTCCCACGGTGCTGGACAGAGACCGTGACCGTTTCCTCATGCCTGGACCGTTTCCTCGTACCATGGCTGAAGCAAAACAATGATCTTCTTTTATTTATTTTTTAAAAATACATTTGGCATAACAATAGGACAAAATAAAGAACTAGAAATGGTGCTTGAAGAGCACAGACCTCCGCCCATGAATGCGTTCCGTGGCTCTGTGCGCGTGCATGTGCGCGTGCACGTGTGTGTGCGTGTGCACGTACGTGCGAGCAGGTTTGGTATCGCTGCATTCGTTAGGTGGAGAGCTTTATGCCAGTCCAAACCCTGTGTCTCTGTGACCTTCCTACGTCCAGATGACCGTTTCCATTCCCCCCATTGACAATGGCTGCGTTCAGAATTGCATACTTCTACTTCTTACTACCAGTACCTACTACAACTGCCCTTAGAAAGTACGTACTTTGCAAGCAGTAGGCATCCAATTGGGACATACTACCTTGTCATAACATTGCGCCTTGAAATTTGCCCACATCCATCGCTGTCCATAACGCGACATTCGTCTACTGCTGTCACGACTCGCACATGTGACGCACATTTCCGCTGCGCACAGGATTGTGGGTCAGAATAGCCAGAAAAGCCTGCTGGCTTGCATACTGCAAAATACGACCGGATGTAGTAGGACATCCTGGTATTTTTGCCATGTGGCATACTATGTATTGGGACATACTACATCCTGTTTTGGCATACTTTATAGTAGGGTAGTATGCGATTTGGAACGCAGCCAATGAATCCAAAGTCCCAAAAATGCGGCCATGTTTGGGTGGCTCTGTGCCGATACACTAATCTCAAAATACGATACGATACACAATATTGGGTTGACGATAACAATACGATAACTAAGTGCAGGTGTGAAGCGTTGCAGTAGCGCTGCTGTTCACACCAATAGTGCATTTCTCCACATTTCTACTCCACTACACTTTGTGAATTTAGAGCTTAACTGTTGTAATATCATGGAGAGGCCTAGAGACAAAAGACCTGTTTGTTACCAGCGTTGTGTAGCCAGCGTTCACTGATATACAATAAACATATCACAATATTGTTTTCACCTTGACGATACATATTGTGACGTTTTGCGATATATTGTGGCACGATATATTGTTACACCTCTAGTGGGTTGTGAGTTAACCACCATAGTAGTGGCACCACTGGATCACACTGTAGAGTATAACAACATTCACACGACACGGATAAAAACTCCTAACAGCATGATCACATGAAGCTCTTTTGGAGCAAATGACTTTGTTTCTCGTACGGCACCTAGGCAAACAAGCTCTCTGTCCTGAAGGCCTTGTCTGAATCCAGGGAATCATGTCATGGGACTCAAAAGGGCGTGAAGATTCTGCCTGGTGACACTGCTACCATTCATTTCTCAGGAGAGTTGCTCTAAGATGTTCTAGGCCTAGACATCAAAGAGACCAGCTGTTTTACAGTCGTGGGGTTAGAGGGCTGAAGAGATGCTCTGGCATTTGCCACCAGAGAAGAAATGTTAGCCTAGCGTTACAGTAGGTGTCCTGGACACCCTCCAAACCAGGCCCTCCACCCTGCCACTGTTCATACTCCAGGGCTGAGTTTCCCAGAGGCATCGTAGCGCTACGATGAACGCTATAGCTTACGATGAACGTAGCGCTACGATGCCTCTGGGAAACTCAGCCCAGGCCTGTAGCCCTAGCGCTAGCAGTCTCATCCCACTTCCCTGTCACTCCTCCCTCTCCATATCTGGTTAGAATGCGCTCTTGCCTTTTCATAAACTTGGTGTGAAAGACAGTGGAAAAATGAAAATCATTGGTAGAGTATATGGGAATAAGTGCTACAATAGTATAATGGTATTCATGCTCACACTGTAGGCTACTAGATGTCGTGATGTATAGATGTTATGTAGTGTTCAGTGTAGTGTTGAGTGTTGTGTTGAGTACGGATGTCAGGGGATTTTTACTAACAGCAGTAGCACTACTGATGGGACATTATGTTTAAGGGAAGAAAGGCAACAATAGTAAGGCAACAATAGTTCCACAGTTGACAGCGGCGGTGAAATATTTATTTATATAAATATATTCATAATATTTATCACTGCTTCTATTCCACATGCTGTGATGAACCCTTTTGTTGGAAGGAGAGCTTGAGGTGTGCATAGTCAACACTAAATGCCTTCATATGTTTGCTTTGTAAAGATATTTTCTTCAAAGAACAGTTGATTGAGCTAGCATTCTTGTTCAACTGCTGTGCTACACTGCACAACAGTATTTAATTCACAATGTCAAACGGCTAACTGTCAAGTTGATAAGAGACAAAGTCTTATCTCTCACACACAAAGAACAATGAGAGAGAGAAAGAGAAGAGTGGGGGAGAGAGATAATAATAATAATAATAATAACAATAATAAAAAATAATAATAATAATACTCATCATCATCATCATCATCATCATTTTTAAATAGAAATATTGCCTAAAAGTGGCTCGAAATTATGATTGCTTATAACATAGGCTAGCTTTTCTAAAATGAAGACAGAAATGTATTAAAACTTTAGGGTAGACTAGTACCAAATACAGGCGGATCGATTCGGATACACATTTTTACTGTTGAAGATGGGTGGAGCTCTTCACTTCTCACCACCCCCCCCCTCTCTCTCTCTCTCTCTCTCTCTCTCTCTCTCTCTCTCTCTCTCTCTCTCTCTCTCTCTCTCTCTCTCTCTCTCTCTCTCTCTCTCTCTCTCTCTCTCTCTCTCTCTCTCTCTCTCTCCCAGGCCCGGGCTGAATCAGCTTCCTGTGTTGGTGATGCGAGCGAGAGAGGAGGCAGGAAGACGGTGGAGAGAGAGAACAGAGAGAGAACAGAGAGAGAGCAGCTGAACGGCCAGCCACGGTAGCTCGGTATGGAGTAGCTTCACCGCGCCGGGGAGCACAAAGAAAACCCCGCCTTGGACCCAGATTATCTGACCAGAGAATAAGAGAAAGAACTCAACGATGAGATACGGCATTGCAAGGATACAGTCAGCTTGACGCCGATCAAAGAGACTTTGCAATTTCTATTTATTCTTGAAAAATGGCGAACGATTCTCCAGCTAAAAGTCTGGTGGACATAGACCTTGCCTCTCTGCGGGTGAGTGCATGGTACTGGGGGAGCACAGGCTCTCATGGGTGCATTCTTCTCTTTTCTAATGTCATGTGGGCTTAAAGGCTACATGGTCGCTCTTACTGTCGATACAAGCCTTGATAATGTATCACAATTATTATTGTTGATATGGGTAAAAGATAAGGTCTTCATTCCTTTGTTTGCAATGTAGCCTAGTGAGAAGCAAACACCAGGCACAGCCGAACCGCTATATGCCAGCGGTACAAGTCAAATCTCGCATCATACAATTAATCAATCAATCATAATTAGTTGCCTGTAACAATCTAGCCTATTACTTTTATGCAGGACCCAGCTGGGATTTTCGAACTGGTGGAAGTGGTCGGCAATGGCACCTATGGACAAGTATACAAGGTTAGTGTGCTTACTGCTTATACTTGGCTACAGTGTCTCAGATAGACCACTTTGTGTCGGAAAATAGGCGGAAACCGAAGCACAAACATGTCTTTTCTCCCAGGCTGAGAAAGGGGACAACTCTCTTGGACCAGCGCGGTCTGGTGACTGGATCAATGTGCTGTGATTCTTCAAACTGGACTCTTTACATTTCTCTGATTTCTCCTTTTCTATTTATACCACATTTAATGATCTGCCAACATTATTTCAGAATCAATGCAACTCATTACAATGAACCAACTGAGTCGCCTCAATGTGACTTTGCTGGTCCGACCCCCTCGCCTCCTCTATTGGGCGGGGAACACATTGATTCCGCATAATGTTAGAGATGTTAGAGACATTTTATGCAGTGATCGGCTACTCGGCCTGTATGGCATTCGATTATAGTCGAGGTTGTCCCTGTTTGCAAGCACCGCTCTCTCTCTCTCTCTCTCTCTCTCTCTCTCTCTGTCTCTCTCTGTCTCTCTCTCACTGACACACACACACACACACACACACACACACACACACACACACACACACACACACTGGATTAGACCAGCCTACATACATCACATCCTGCTCCGAGGTTGCTGTTGCCTGGTAGAAAGGAAAGGCAGAACTATGTCCAGACTTGTTATGCTCTGCCGCTTGCATCCCTCTTGCGTTACATGGTGTATCACTAGGATTTACATACATCATACTGCAGTGAATGACCACATTGTGGTTTAGTCATTTGTGAATCACTATTTGCTTTGTTATTGTAACTGACCCACAAAACACCATGTGGTTGTCTGGTCCCAGTGGCGGTTTATCCAAGGAGAGGATAATCTTCCATGGTCCTTTTTATATTCTCCAAACATTAGTTTTAGTCGGATGAGATTGGATGAATAGTAAATATGGTAGAATTAAAATACAGATGCATTTTCCCTTCAGGGTTTGATAGACTGCCAGGACTGAACAAATAGCTTTTCCTGGTGTTATTTTTCACTTCTAGCTTACGATCCAAGCTGGACTTGTGCACCCAACCAATCAGAATGCTGTATCTTAAGTGGAAGCTAAAATGTTCCTAGTGGCCATTTTCTTTTAAGGACTGTAGATGACTTCCTCCCATTGACACTGTGTACATGTTATGGTAAACGTGGAAATGGGAATATCTCTCTTTCTCACTCTCTCTCTCATATATATATGCATGTTCACACACATATACACACGCGCGCACACACGTGCGTGTGCGCACACACACACACACACACACAAAGTCTCTCATCTCTGGGGACTGCGAGTCCAGAAACTCTTTTCATTGGAGGATACTCAGGCTATAGGCTATACGTGCTCCTTTACTATATATAGCTGAGCGAGGCGTCACATCAAATCATATTGTATAGGATTGTTTCTGTTAGAAGCACCCTAAGGCTGGCTGGGATAAGGCTTGCTCAGTCATTTGTGTGGTGTGTGTGTGTGTGTGTGTGTGTGTGTGTGTGTGTGTGTGTGTGTGTGTGTGTGTGTGTGTGTGTGTGTGTGTGTGTGTGTGTGTGTGTGTGTGTGTGTGAGAGAGAGAGAGAGAGAGAGAGAGTGGTTGGACTACTGTGTGTATTGAAGACTACCCACCTCATAGTAAGCAAGAGGAAGCTTAGAGTAAAGGAAGTGCTCACAGTTCCTCTAGTGTGTGTGTGTGTGTGTGTGTGTGTGTCTCTCTCTGTGTGTGTCTGTCTGTGTGTGTGTGTGTGTCTCTCTGTGTGTGTGTCTCTCTGTGTGTGTCTGTGTGTGTCTGTGTGTTGGCCTGGGGAGCAGCAAACACCACTGCATGGAAAACAAGTTGATTTGCTTCAAGAGATTTTAACCAGCTTCAGTCCTCTGCAGCTGCAGGCCTGACATGCAGCAGTGTGAATGTTTCCCTCCCGGAGAACACGTCCGTTTAGAAAGGCGTAGTAACACACTGGCCTGGACATTTTGACTTTACGGTCAATTCCTCAGGTTTTAGGGAATCTCACATTCTACAAGTTTGTCAGAGGTGGACCAAACTTTTCCTTCTGTGCCCTACATCAGCATTGTGTGTGTGTGTGTGTGTGTGTGTGTGTGTGTGTTTTGGTTCTACATGACATATACATTTCATACAAATTCCAATTCCTCTCTGATTGGTCAGGCTTCTCAGGCTAGCAAATGGCTGCAGAGTGTGACTATCTAAGGGGCGTGGCAGCTGTGTGGACTGCAGCTGTCGGGATGGAATGGAAAAAGAAAGAGAGAAAGGAAGAAAAAGAGAGTACGCACCAACCCCTTAATCACAAAGGTGTTTTTGTTTAGTGGGTAAGCTTGTAGGAGCGGCATCTTGCTCTGTCAGGGCCTAAATACTGCCTAACCACAGGCAAGAGTCAGCAAGGGAGTCTGGGATTCCCCCTCGAGGGGGGAAATGGTTTAACCCAATTATGACTGGGCCTAATAGCCCTGTACTTCAGTCTCCAACTGTCATTCTTTCGGCATCATTTGAATGTGCTGCACTGTAGTGCATAATTGGTCAACCGTAAGACAGTTATTAAACAAGGGCATTTTTCAAAGGAACATTGCATGACTTAGCATTGGATGTTCATAGTCATGTTTCTATAGAGAATTGAATCAGATGTGAGGAGGAAGTAACAAAATGGCGGAAGTTTTTTTTGCGTAAAGATGAGAAGTTGGTGGCTTAGCTGACCACAATGTAGTTCCCTTCATTTGTTGACAACAGGATCTCGAGAAATGAAGTTTATACTTCAGGAACACTTGATGACATTATGCCCTCTTTAGAAGGTATCGTCAAACACCGTAAACTTGCCAAGTGCCTCAACCTCCCGCCCACGCACCAATCCTGCAGGATCTCCGGTTCTTCTCGTCTGTCTCTCACCACCTTCACCAGGAAGAAACCCAGTTCAGATGTTGAGGTGCGGACGATGAGGAATGAATACCTTGCCTATCTCTCTCTGTTTTCAACGTGTTTAAAGTGCCTGCGGGGGTGGGTGGGGGGGCAGGGTGAGGCCTCTCCCCCGTCTCCGTCACCAAGCTCTCATCAGGCGGCCGTGGAGAGCGTCTTACCGTAGATCACAGCCCAAATATTGGCGCCGTTCTCGTTGCAGCACTTTTACAGAGGAGAGGGATGGATGTTGGCAGTAGCTGAAAGTTTCGGAGCCCGCCTTCGATCTGACCTTCGACCCTCAGGTGTCCTCCTCCTCTTCCTCCCCACGTGTCACGGGGATGATGAAGGGGTATGTGGGCAGGAGCGAGCCAGGTGATGAAGGCCCTCAGTGGGGGGTATGCCCAACCTCACCCATGTTGTCGGCTGTAGGGTTTGTGTCGGCACAGTGGTAGACCGGTCTGGCCTCGTACAGCAGAGATGCGCAAGAAAGAATCTTCTGAAATCATTAACTTAAGTATTATTGCTATGATATTAGCGGTTACCCTCGAACAAGACCATTACCAGCAACCATCAGACTCTTCCTCTCTCTCTAGGGCTGGGTATCGAGTCGAATTTCAAGAATCGATTCGATTCCGTTTCACAAGGTTCAGAATCGATTATCACGATTCGATTCAATTCAATATCGATTCGGTTAGTGTTACTAAAACCTGTTGTTTGTTTTTTTTGCTGTAACCTTAATTACATGACTAGGGCTGGGTATCGATACTGATTTCCAAAAATGAATGAATGAATGAATCATTGAATGAATTAATGAACTATTCATTCCTTCATTTATTCATTCATTCATTAAATAAAAGATCGATTTTGGGATTCATGAATCGATTCTGAATCATTTGATTCAGAATCGATGAATCGATTTTTCTCAGCGTCCCCTCCAGGCCATGTCTACCCCCAGATACCTCCCTGTTTGTGCTTCTCACCTTGTTTTCTCTGACAACTTGCTCCGCTGACATTACATGCTGGTGATATCACACTTGGCTTGTTAGACAGGAGTTTAATAGAGAGAGCGGACCTCTCCTTCTCTTGCCAGGGCCAGCCCACCCAGGCTCCCAGGCTCTGCCCCCCCCCTGTCCCCCCCCCGTCCCGCTGTGAAAGGTGGAAAAAGCTGCAAACAAACAGCGTTTTAACCCCTACTCTGCCGCAATGGAACCGGCCAAGCTGTGGAATGCAGGGCCTGGGTTGGGTCCATGAGAGGAGAGAGGGGGGGGGGGAGGTAGCGAGGAGAGTAAGGAAAGTAGTGATGGATAAACGAGAAGAGGGGATGAAGGGAGAGATGGTGGATGAGTGGCGCAGGTGCTCATCCAGGCTCTTGTCATCTCCCACCCAGACTACTGCAACTCCCTCCATGCGGGGGCTCCGGCATCAGCCATTCATTTCATTTCAAACCTTTATTTAAACTCGTAAAGCACTGAGGTTTCCCTCATTTACAGTGATGACGAGTTCAGAAACACAAATCGACAGAACAAATGTAATATAAAATAATAGTAATTAAAAACTATTTATTGGTCGAAGTACAAAGGGTTAGAGCCATTGATTTAAACTCCATGACAGGAGGAAGTTTAGAGTCTGTTGTAAGGTATTCGAAGTATAAGGATCATCATGGAAAAAATTAGCCTTTCCGAGTTCAGAATGCACTCGAGGAACCTTGAAAACAAGCCAATCGTTTGATCGGGTCTGGAAGGTGCCAAGGTTCCACTCCAACAGAGATGAGATGTATGGTGGAAGTTAACCGACAATGACTGAAAATAAACAGATACCAGTGATAGGAATGCCTTAAAGAAAGAGATGGCCAGCCCACCTTATCATAAAGAACACAGTGAGTGTCATATCTATCATCCGTAATAAATCTTAGGGCGGAGTGATGGGCAGAGTCTGAGGGTTTCAAGCTAACCTCTGGAGCTCGTTCAACCACCCCAAGTTCTCCCACACAACTTCCCTTCCCCGTTCTCTACACTGGCTCCTAGCAGCTGTAAGTCACTTTGGATAAAAGCGTCTGCTAAATGACTTTAATGGAATGGAATGGAAAAGAGGATTGTGAAAGGAGTGGCTAAGCGATCGGAAAAAGACCAGAGTAGGTGAGAGGGAGAGGGAAGGAGAAGGTCAGTCGCTCCTCCTGGTCACTGAGCATCTCTGCTCAGCGCAGGTCACATGACTCACAGAGAGGATGGGGGTGAGGAAGGCGTGTGGGGCGTCATGGCTGCTATAATCACACAGCGTGAGGAAGAGAGGGGGAGAGTGAGGGATTGATGAAGGAATGGTGACATGGGGGAGGAGGAGGAAGTCAGGAAAAGATCCACATCTATTTGGAAGATCCACACATGTTGTGTGCTGATGTACCTTGTTGTAGATTCCCTCATTTCTGGATGAATTGAATGTCCCTTTTCCATCATGGTTATAATTTCATTCACCCAATAGTAGTTGTATGACCTCTATTTTGTTTCTGCAAAATTGTACCATATGTACAGAGAGGATGGTGGTTGAATCTGAGATCATTCCCGTTTGCAGTTGTGAATCTCATCAATCATGGCGTCATTATGGAAAGATTATGGAGCTTAGTAACAGTCCCTTTTGTTGGCACAGCGGCTCCGGTACCGTTACAACGGTCGGGGAAACTCTGGACTGTCAACATCCAGGGAAGGGAGAAGAAGCCTGGGCTGAGTTTCCCAGAGGCATCGTAGCGCTACGTTCATCGTAAGCTACGGCGTTCATCGTAGCGCTACGATGCCTCTGGGAAACTCAGCCCTGATCAATATGAGCTAGCTGTCCTCTGCTGGGACACACACACACATGCGTGCGGCCACTACCCCCCCCCCCACACACACACACACACACACACACGCGCCTGTGTTTTCACACACACACACTCACCAGGCACGCACACAGAGACAGGCCCAGTTGTGTGTTAGTCTGCCCACCCTGTTAAAATTAATTAATTTCTGAACCATGGCCATCTTTATATCCCTCTCTCTCTCTGCTTGCGTTCAGATACTGTTAAATAATGCTCTCATTGTGTGTTAATACACTTATGGACTGGCACGACAGGCCGATGTGGAAGAGAGGGCCTTTATAGTGATGTGAGACTGACAGACAAAGAGTCTTCTTTTTCTTCTGGAGTGTGTGTGTGAATAGGCCTACTCTTACGCTGAGGGTGATAGCTAGCTTCAAAGTTTCATCACACATTTTACTTTGAGGTTGCAATAATATGGTAATTCTATTGTGCCAGGGTAGAATTGTGCTAGTGTCAAAAAGGCTGTTGTATGCTGGTAAAGAACAGCTAGGCTTAGGCTAGAGGTCTTTTGAAATGTGACTAGTGTTGAGAAATTAGGTCACATAGCCCATTCAATTTGAGTCTACTGTAATTCACTTGTTGTGTAAGACTGCTTTCTTTCTTTCTTTCTTTCTTTCTTTCTTTCTTTCTTTCTTTCTTTCTTTCTTTCTTTCTTTCTTTCTTTCTTTCTTTCTTTCCTTCTTTCCTTCTTTCCTTCTTTCTTTCTTTCTTTCTTTGGTTTCTTAAGCGTGTTTGCTAGACATTGTGGAGCCTACGTGGATCTTTTTTTAAATGTTATTCTTATCTAAACCATAGGATTGAGTCACACACACACACACACACACACACACACACACACACACACAGATACACACACACGTCCAAGGACACCTATGTCACAGTAAGTGAGTCAGTAATGCGTGTTCAATGTGTCTTGATGGTTCTCATACACTCATGTAGTGGGAGGCAGGAGGTTGGTCGGTCCTGTCTCAGATCTCCCTCTCTCCCTCCCATAGTGCTCTAGGGCTGTGCAATCAAATCCATACAATACTTTTCCCCCCCACTATACAAGTATTTATTTTATGCGGTATAGTATCGATACAGTAAAAAACAACACAATATATAACTGTGTGTATATATATATATAACTGTGTGTGTGTGTGTGTATATATATATATATATATATATATACACACACACATATATACACACACACACACACATATAATTGTACTTCTTTTTTTTTCCCACAAGGAAAATAAAGCCTACAGAACAAGACAGGGAATAGATATATACAAAATTAAAGATGGAATTGAGTCATAAATACATTATTCATGCTTTACTTGGATTTAAAATGTCCTTCCATTCCCTCTGCCCTTAGCATCCCCTCGGAGCGGGGATGGAGTATACAACTCTCAGCTCTAATACAAAAAAAAATTCAGTGTATTGCAATATGTATTGTATCACAATGTATGGTGATATGTATCGTATCGTGACCCATGTGTTGTGATACATATTGTATCGTGAGGTCCTGGTCAATAGCCCTGTAGTGCTCTGTCCCTCTTACTCCCATAGTGCTGTCCATTGATTCCCCACAGAAAGGTTTAGCTACTGTAAATGCAGACCACTGGCGCAGCTAGCATCCTTCATGCAGCTGGCTAGCATCATAGACAACAGCTCCATCATTCTGCTAGCTGGTTAGCATCACAGCAAACAGCTCCATCATTCTGCTAGCTGGTTAGCATCACAGCAAACAGCTCCATCATTCTGCTAGCTGGTTAGCATCACAGCAAACAGCTCCATCATTCTGCTAGCTGGTTAGCATCACAGATGAACAGCTCCATCATTCTGCTAGCTGGTTAGCATCACAGCAAACAGCTCCATCATTCTGCTAGCTGGTTAGCATCACAGATGAACAGCTCCATCATTCTGCTAGCTGGTTAGCATCACAGACAACAGCTCCATCATCCTGCTAGCTGGTTAGCATCACAGATGAACAGCTCCATCATTCTGCTAGCTGGTTAGCATCACAGATGAACAGCTCCATCATTCTGCTAGCTGGTTAGCATCCCAGATGAACAGCTCCATCATTCTGCTAGCTGGTTAGCATCCCAGATGAACAGCTCCATCATTCTGCTAGCTGGTTAGCATCACAGATGAACAGCTCCATCATCCTGCTAGCTGGTTAGCATCACAGATGAACAGCTCCATCATTCTGCTAGCTGGTTAGCATCACAGGCAAACAGCTCCATCATTCTGCTAGCTGGTTAGCATCACAGACAACAGCTCCAGGGCTGCCAAGTCTCACACATTGAGTGTGAGATGCATTTCAGCCTATTCTCACGCTCACACTTCACACAATTCTCACGCAGAGAAATGACCAACCCTTAAATACTAGCAGGTCAATGTTCATGGGGGGGGTGTTAAGTGAAAAAATCTCACTCCAAACTTTTGGTCAAACTTGGCAGCCCTGCAGCTAAGTCTTTGTTATGTGTAACTTCTCTCTGACTGATAAAGCTGAGTGAAGAGCCTCTCTGACTGAAGCCAAGATGGCTGCCACGGCTGCTTTCAGCTCGCATGGGTTCTTCTGGGCTCTTCTTTAGGCTGGTGGACTGGGAGAAGAGAAGCTCTAGACTGTTTTCCAAACTTTCTTTTCATGGGGACCCACTTTTTAAAAATGACAAACCATCGCGACCCCATTCACAATAGGCTGTGTATAGTCACCTAAGGTGAATGGTAAGCTTATAGCAGGCCTATATGAAAGCTAACACTGTGATAAAGTGCATAGTCGACTGGGGTCAAGATATCCAGCAGGCTTAAGGTCTTTAGATCTAACTCTGGTCTCTTGTTTGGCTCTTAATGACAGTTGTGGCTTGTCTGAGCCATTGGGGTTTAGGGAAGCTTCAGAAAGGGGTAGCCATCTGGAGGAGGTGGAGGGGGACGAGGAGGGGCGGGGAGGTGGGGGGTTAGGGGGGCACTAGACTGGCTACTTGTGTGGCCACAGGCTTTTGAAGAGATTTTATGGAGGAGGAGAGGTTTTTTATTTTATTTTATTTGATGAATCACCACAGGTGTGTTAACTACATCACATCAGGCTACTCAGTATTGACGCATTGAGGTGTCTATCGATCAATTGCCGATAAGAATTTACTCGTAAGATTTGGTTACTCGATTAATTGCTTGTTAATGGAACATAACTTAAAACTAACATAACTGAGGGGAACGAACATTATCAACGGGAGTTGCGGGAAATGTAATCATGATTTAAGGTCTGACTGCACATGAGGGCGCCACGGCATGTAGCGAAGGCTAATTGGGATGCTTGGAAATTTATGTTATCTTGCCAAAACTAATTTCTGACAAGGCCCCCGTTTAACTCGTCTGTTTTTCTTACGCAATTGGATTGCACTTCACACGAACCCCTCCCAGTGGCTCACACACACACACACACACACACACACACACACACACACACACACACACACACACACACACAGACACACTTTCGAACACACTTCTTGCCGGGGTCTCCATCTGCCTATGACTCTCATGGAGGCTGTTTGTCTTGATTGGGGACGACACTTTCAGCCTCCCAGCCCCTGCCCCTGCCCCAGCCCCAGCCCCTGCCCCAGCCCCTGCCGAAGGCAGCTGGTTGGTGTGACTGTGAGCCTCATTAGCTTTGTTTTCATCTGGTTCACAATACTGGAGCCATGCCCAGGCCACCTGACCACAACACAGGCCTCTGATTGGCCCAGCACTTCTTCCTGTAACTGGGCAGACTCGGTGCACTCCTGTGAGTAACGGGGCTTCAAACGCACATGTATGCTCACAGATACACACACACACACACACACACAAACAGCTCCATCATTCTGCTAGCTGGTTAGCATCCCAGATGAACAGCTCCATCATTCTGCTAGCTGGTTAGCATCACAGATGAACAGCTCCATCATTCTGCTAGCTGGTTAGCATCACAGATGAACACCTCCATCATTCTGCTAGCGGGTTAGCATCACAGATGAACAGCTCCATCATTCTGCTAGCTGGTTAGCATCACAGATGAACAGCTCCATCATTCTGCTAGCTGGTTAGCATCACAGATGAACAGCTCCATCATTCTGCTAGCTGGTTAGCATCACACACAACAGCTCCATCATTCTGCTAGCTGGTTAGCATCCCAGATGAACAGCTCCATCATTCTGCTAGCTGGTTAGCATCCCAGATGAACAGCTCCATCATTATGCTAGCTGGTTAGCATCACAGATGAACAGCTCCATCATTCTGCTAGCTGGTTAGCATCACAGATGAACAGCTCCATCATTCTGCTAGCTGGTTAGCATCCCAGATGAACAGCTCCATCATTCTGCTAGCTGGTTAGCATCACAGATGAACAGCTCCATCATTCTGCTAGCTGGTTAGCATCACAGATGAACAGTTCCATCATTCTGCTAGCTGGTTAGCATCACAGCAAACAGCTCCATCATTCTGCTAGCTGGTTAGCATCACAGATGAACACCTCCATCATTCTGCTAGCTGGTTAGCATCCCAGATGAACAGCTCCATCATTCTGCTAGCTGGTTAGCATCACAGATGAACAGCTCCATCATTCTGCTAGCTGGTTAGCATCACAGCAAACAGTTCCATCATTCTGCTAGCTGGTTAGCATCACAGACAACAGCTCCAGGGCTGCCAAGTCTCACACATTGAGTGTGAGATGCATTTCAGCCTATTCTCACGCTCACACTTCACACAATTCTCACGCAGAGAAATGACCAACCCTTAAATACTAGCAGGTCAATGTTCATGGGGGGGGTGTTAAGTGAAAAAATCTCACTCCAAACTTTTGGTCAAACTTGGCAGCCCTGCAGCTAAGTCTTTGTTATGTGTAACTTCTCTCTGACTGATAAAGCTGAGTGAAGAGCCTCTCTGACTGAAGCCAAGATGGCTGCCACGGCTGCTTTCAGCTCGCATGGGTTCTTCTGGGCTCTTCTTTAGGCTGGTGGACTGGGAGAAGAGAAGCTCTAGACTGTTTTCCAAACTTTCTTTTCATGGGGACCCACTTTTTAAAAATGACAAACCATCGCGACCCCATTCACAATAGGCTGTGTATAGTCACCTAAGGTGAATGGTAAGC
This sequence comes from Borostomias antarcticus, assembly GCF_949987555.1. Lineage (NCBI taxonomy): Eukaryota > Metazoa > Chordata > Actinopteri > Stomiiformes > Stomiidae > Borostomias > Borostomias antarcticus. Next base: position 28,446,546 of record NC_140242.1, read on the forward strand.
TTATAGCAGGCCTATATGAAAGCTAACACTGTGATAAAGTGCATAGTCGACTGGGGTCAAGATATCCAGCAGGCTTAAGGTCTTTAGATCTAACTCTGGTCTCTTGTTTGGCTCTTAATGACAGTTGTGGCTTGTCTGAGCCATTGGGGTTTAGGGAAGCTTCAGAAAGGGGTAGCCATCTGGAGGAGGTGGAGGGGGACGAGGAGGGGCGGGGAGGTGGGGGGTTAGGGGGGCACTAGACTGGCTACTTGTGTGGCCACAGGCTTTTGAAGAGATTTTATGGAGGAGGAGAGGTTTTTTATTTTATTTTATTTGATGAATCACCACAGGTGTGTTAACTACATCACATCAGGCTACTCAGTATTGACGCATTGAGGTGTCTATCGATCAATTGCCGATAAGAATTTACTCGTAAGATTTGGTTACTCGATTAATTGCTTGTTAATGGAACATAACTTAAAACTAACATAACTGAGGGGAACGAACATTATCAACGGGAGTTGCGGGAAATGTAATCATGATTTAAGGTCTGACTGCACATGAGGGCGCCACGGCATGTAGCGAAGGCTAATTGGGATGCTTGGAAATTTATGTTATCTTGCCAAAACTA
>NC_140242.1:28452155-28457195 GCF_949987555.1 Borostomias antarcticus
ACCGTCTCACAATCCCCATTCTGGTCACGCCGACCCGTTTTTATGAACCTCACAAGGTCCGCTGTGTAAACTCCTTTTGTTTTGACACCAAACGGACTGTCGTCTTGAAAAGCAGGAACGGGAATGAGAACTACTGTACACCTACTCTTAGCCAAAGACGACCCTAACAGATTCGGACATCTATGATATTGCCTGTGCAGAACCTGCCTGTCATTGTCAAAAAAACTCAACTTTTATACTAGGGCTGGGTTCAAAAAATCGATTAATCGATTCTGAATCAAATGATTCAGAATCGATTCATGAATCCCAAAATCGATCTTTTATTTAATGAATGAATGAAGGAATGAATAGTTCATTAATTCATTCAATGATTCATTCATTGATTCATGTTTGGAAATCAGTATCGATACCCAGCCCTAGTATTGATGTGTTGCATAACTTGGCAGTCATGTAATTAAGGTTACAGCTAAAAAAAAAAAAAAAAGTTTTTAGTAACACTAACCGAATCGATATTGAATCGTGATAATCGATTCTGAACCTTGTGAATCGGAATCGAATCGATTCTTGAAATTCGACTCGATACCCAGCCCCATTTTAAACCGTTTGGGCTGTCCGCCATTGTGCCTGAGCAGAACGTGGTTCCTCAGCTGCTGCTGCGGAGCGTTTTGGGGGAAGAGAGGTCCTGAAGAGCCTCATTGTCAGACACTGGCTGTGGTGTGAGGGGGAAATCTCCACGAGCAACACTGAGCCCTGTGTTCCTCCTCAAGGACTGTTATCCAATCCCTGGTGTAATGTTTCTCTCTCCCTCTCCCTCTCTCTCTCTCTGCTTTCTTTTTTCAGCGTTTGTTTTTACTGGCGGTTAAATGGCTCTGTCTTAATTAACGGAGCCTCGCCCTGGTGAGCGCCGAAGAGACACCCTTTTATTACAGCCCTCTGTGAATATGAAACCTCCTCATCACAAGGCCCTATATTTACCTCAGCCCCGGCCCTTTGAAGAGGTGATAGAAACGCCTGTGTAGAAAGTTCCAGCGGTTGAGATATCACCCACCCTCATGCCCCAAAATGGAGGGTTATTAAAGCTACGAAGATCCCCTAGCGAACCCGGAGGCCCTAGCTAACAACTTCCTGTCTGTAGGATGTCGGAAATAACAGAGGGAGAATCCTGGAGGGTCATTTGTGGTTCAGAATAGAGCTGCTTTGCTGTCTTTCAAGTTTCAGTATGCTTTCATGGAGTAGAATGCTTAGCTTCACGCTAGCTGTCCTGTAGCTACTCTACTCTGCTCTCTGCTAGAGAGAAGATGCACTTGTGAGTTCTGGTGAGTAGTAGTACATTGGCTCTTCCTATGTTAAATGCAATTATTGTTAGTCGCTTTGGATAAAAGCGTCTGCTAAATGACTGTAATGTACTCTCTACACAGTGTGGGTCTCCAAAATGGCTGACCTTCAGTCCTGTATATATTTGCGTAATCAGGCAATCAGTGGAATCAAACGGGCACGGATGAGAGTGATTTGAGTCGAGACCTTTTTGACCTTTGACCTCTTTGAGAACGACAGAGGTTGTTGCGCCGTGTCGATGGATTGTTTCCATGGTGATGCAATCCTTGCGCTCGGTCTTGAAACCGGAGCCTGATGTTGGCTGGGAGTGAGAACATACACTTAGCTCCTCATCACTACACTGCACACACACACACACACACACACACATACATACATACACACACACGCGCACGCGCACACACACGCACACACACACGCACACGCACAAACACACACACACACACACGCGCACACACACATACACACACGCACACACACACACACACACGCACACACACACACACACTGCATACAAAGTCACTCCCCACACTCCCACTTAATGCTTTTACACATGCGTGCACAATCGCTCTACACGACCCGACACACGTGCAAGAGAAGTGCTCACAGATTCACAAGCACTCGCACAACACACAAGCCAGATGGTCAGGAGCTAATGCAAAGTAGTAGCCTACACACTATACCAGCTAAACACACACGCGCACACCCCCACACCCCCACACACACACACACACCCCCCCCCCCCCCACACACACACACACACACACACACACACACACACATCCATCTCCTACCTTGATAAAGAACAGAGGTTCTGTTCTGTGCTATTTAAAGAGGTCGGAGCAGCAGATGTGCGCTCTTAATGCTCTGTTTAGCTGTCCTGGTGAGGAGGAGGAACCACGCTGCTTCAGAACAGAACCGGGTCTGATGGATTTCTGTAGGAGCCTCCGTCTTGCATCACCAGTCAGGGAAAATAGGCCAGCCAGCCAGCGAGGGGATAAGCAAGCCTGGGGTTTGAATGCACAGCTAATTGCTATTGGCACACTCGTGAGAGCATGTCAGACATGTCATGTCAGACATGACAAATGTGTGTGCGGTTTCTCTCGGTGCGTGTGCTGTTTTCCGGCTGTGGGTTCGGAAGATTGAAATGGTGGCTCTGCTCTCTGATTGGTTAACGAGCTTGTGCAATGGAGGGCTGGGCGGTCACTGTGTGATTCTGCACCCTAAATACACTTTCAGGTCGTTAGGGCGCACTGGGCTTTACATTGGGTTAGCATTTATCTTTATTTTTTATTATTTTTTATTATTTATTTTTAGAAGTTTATTTCAGGGACTACATACAAATTCATTAGTCTCCTTAGAGAGAAGATGAATTGTACTAGATTATAGCTTTTGCTAATTTCCATCTCCAGTCCCAAATACATACAACAATACAAAAAAAATGATGCAATAAAACATGCATTGGTACAATACGATAAAAACATGCATTTACATATTAAAACACTACATTACAGATTCCCTGTCATACCCCCCCTCCCCTCTCAACCCACCCATACACATTTAGCCTACTTTATTACAGTGACTTGTTAGATTGTCCTATACTCAGATGGCTCAAGCTTTTTATATTGTAGGTGCCATCGGGGCGTTCTGAATTCCTCATGAGAATAATGAATCCCAAAGTCAGTCTGTATATTAGTAAGGTATCTGAACGCGCCAGGGAGCTCAAGCAACTCCCCCTGTATGCTATAATGATAGCTAAGGCTAACGCTAGCTCTCCCCACTGCCTCCGCAGGGTTGGATGGAGGCTAATGGCTAACAGGGACAGCTCAGCGCTAATAAGTTAATTGAGTTAGCGTTTCAGCCTTCTCTCCGCCTCTGTAATTAGTTCCATGTGGATTGTCATCAGGCTGTGGGCCCCAGCGGATAGATGGATTTATATCTCGCGATTAAACTCCACCTTTTGGAGTTCATTACCTCTATCTTGTTCTCTTTCATCGCAGCTTGCTGCCTAGCCTGTCCCTTTTCTGACCTCCTGGCTGTTTACCAGCTGTAGGTAAAACGTTCAGCACCTATTTCTGATGTTATTGTTTTTTTTTGCAGGGGGGGGGGAGGCTATGTGGGACTAGCCTGTGATCTAGGGGTGTTTAAGACGGGCATTACGCCAGCTGGAGGCCAGGTATAAACAGGCTCTTCCTCCAAAGCCATTTCCTGTGTCGCCATAGCACTGTATCCTATAGGATGTTAGGCAAGCCAGCTTCCTGTCTCTATATAGCAACTCTGCTCAATTTCATAAACAATAGGGTCAAAGGTGATGTTGTTGAGTTCTGGAGACCCGTAGTGTGGCTGACGGAGGATTTTCACACTCCAGGTTAAATTACTGCAGAGATGGACTAACGGATTCTCATCTACGTAGCGTTAGCCTCTAGCCTCCAAACCATTGTTTTCTTACACCGTGTCCTAACTGCTTGCGACGCGAGCAACAGAACGCGACAACGCATGCTTGCCGTCCTAACTGAAACCGTTAAATGTCCTGTTCTGTTACGTCATTTGTCTATATTCCCAACTGAAGACAGTTAAAGAACGAACGCCTGTCAACACGAGCGACAGGAGGAAAATAGGAACAGGGCGAGCGTCAAAAGGGCAGTTAAAACGTCGCGCCGCTTCGCGCTGCGTCGCTCGCCGTCCAGTTAGGACGTAACAATAGAAAACAAAGCAATGGAACGCATTTTGTCGCTGACGGCTCGCTCGCGTTGCGTGTAGTTAGGACACCGGTGTCACCCACTGTTGGTGTGAGGGAGTTGGTTTGATTCCCGGATCTTAATCTGTCGTGACCCGTCCACTCAGCCAAGCTTCCCACCAACGGGTGTATGAAACCAAACTGTGCTTCCAGAGAGTTCCGTCTTCTGCCGGCCCAGGTGGATCTGACCAGCGTTGGCGCTCGGGGCGCTGCGCTCAGTAATAATGAGAATAATGTCCCTGGACAGCGGGCTAATCTCTCTGTGGGTTCAGGACCTGACCAGGCTTGATCCAGGGGCTCAGGCCTGTCCCTCTGGCTCTGGAGGAGGGTCCTCCACCTCCTCCATCTCTGGCTGTTGTGACTGGTGATCCTCCCAGTTCAAAGGGCTAGGGGAGGATGTGAGGCGGGGGTAGGGGAGGGGGTTTGGGTGGGAGGGGGTCTGGTTGTCATCCTCCTCCTCTTGTCTTGTTCCTGTCTGTCTGTTGTGCACGGGTGCAAAACAAGAGCATCTAGATATGTGAATTAGAGTCCAGATCATCTCTCCAGGCTGTGGAACTGACCCTCAACCTCGTACGTAATATAACGGAAGGGAAAAAACCCCGATCAAATCTTCAACCGGCATCTGACTATCTAGAACATGCCAGTTGCTGGTTTGCAACTGCTATCACCAGAAAGCAGCAGTGCCCATTCACACCGATGGACAACGGTCTGTGTGCGTGTGTGTTGTGTCACATTTAAAACCCCTGGTAGAATGGACGCAGGTTTGCCTGCCGATTGGACCGGTATTTACATTTGAATTGATGGTGTTTGGAGGGTTTTGCTAATTCTGGGCCACTTCTCAAGATGTGGTTTGTCATCAGCTGTAGAGCATCTCCATTTCTGTGTGTGTGTGTGTGTGTGTGTGTGTGTGTGTGTGTGTGTGTGTGTGTGTGTGTGTGTGTGTGTGTGTGTGTGTGTGTGTGTGTGTG
>NC_140242.1:28457395-28459895 GCF_949987555.1 Borostomias antarcticus
CCAGCCTACTTATATCCTTTCTATAATCAGACTACAAACGCACAGATATTGATATATATAGATTAATATGGTACTCTTCTGCGCCTCCATCATTGAGTCCATCCTCACCTCCTCTATCACCACCTGATACTCCGCTGCTGCAGCCAAGGACAAGGCCAGACTGCAGCGTTTCATCCACTCCGCTGGGTGGGGGATCGGCTGCAACCTGCCCCCTCCCTCCTGGTCCTGCACGCCTCCAGGGCCCTGAAGTGGGCTAGAAAGATTGCGGCCGGCCCCTCCCACCCCGATCACAACTCTTTAAACCACTTCCCTCCGGCAGGAGGCTGCGGTCCATCAGGACCAAGACCTCACGCCACAAAAACAGCTTCTTCCCCACTGCCACCAGCCTCATCAGCAAGGCTTGTGTCCCCCTCTGACTCTGCCCCCTCTGACTCTCTCTCCTCTACAGTACACTCATTGCACTACATTGGTATATTGTATTTTGTACAGTATTTGTATTTTCCACTGCTCATTTGCACTGTCCTGTCTTTGCACTGTCCCATTTTGTCCCTGCACCCTGTCTAATGTTGTCTCCATCAGTGTTATGCACCATTGACCATAAATGGAAAATTCCTAGTATGTCGTTAACTACCTGGCAATAAGCTGATTCTGATATGAGCAGTGCCACGTAGTATTAAAACCAGGAAGTAATCAAAAACAAGATGTCTGTACTAGCCTAGGGGTATCTATAATCATGAGGACCGGACAGCTAGCCTAGCCTAGCCTAGCATGTTTATAATCTCAGTTCCTGACATCTGCTCTCTGTTGCCCCCTGTGGCCGTCCACAGCAACAGCGGCGCGAGCGGGAGATGAGGCGGCAGCAGGAGCGCGAGCAGCGCCGGCGCGAGCAGGAGGAGAAGAGGCGCATGGAGGAGCTGGAACGCCGGCGCAAGGAGGAAGAGGAACGCAGGAGGTCGGAGGACGAGAAGAGGAGGGCTGACCGTGAGCAGGTCAGGACGGATGTTTAATGATGTTATAAAGCACCAATACTATGTCACAAACTCGCTTTGGGTGTTATAAACGCCTGGAAGATATTCAAGAAACAGTAGTTGTTATTAACGACCTATTCCTCATTTCATGTGGTATGTCTTCCTCGTTTGCCCGCTCAACATCGGTTGGCTGTGTGTTTTGATTGGTTGGCTGTGTGTTTTGATTGGGTGGCTGTGTGTTTTGATTGGTTGACTGTGTGTTTTGATTGGTTGACTGTGTTTTGATTGGTTGGCTGTGTGTTTTGATTGGTTGACTGTGTTTTGATTGGTTGGCTGTGTGTTTTGATTGGTTGACTGTGTTTTGATTGGTTGGCTGTGTGTTTTGATGGGCAGGAGTACATCCGTCGCCAGCTGGAGGAGGAGCAGAGGCACCTGGAGATCCTGCAGCAGCAGCTGCTTCACGAGCAGGCCATGCTTCTGGTAAGAACGCCCTCTTCACCTCCATCACTCCTCCCTAGGGATGCACGACCCTCTTCACCTCCATCACTCCTCCCTAGGGATGCACGACCCTCTTCACCTCCATCACTCCTCCCTAGGGATGCACGACCCTCTTCACCTCCATCACTCCTCCCTAGGGATGCACGATCCTCTTCACCTCCATCACTCCTCCCTAGGGATGCACGATATATCGGCAATCATATCGGTATCAGCCGATGTTAGTCATTTTTTAAATATATCGGTATCGGTCCGATGTGCAAAACAGGGCCGATGTGAACAGCTGGTAATTATTTCTGTCTAGCTGCTGTTGTGTGTGTAGTTGTTGAGAGGGAACAATGTGGTAAATCTATGATTTATAGGCTTTTCCAAATGTTTTGGTAATAGAGACAGTGTTTCCATCTGTTTTTCAGTAATAATAGTGTAAATTACCTGTATAACATTTCATTATCATAGAAACCTGGTTTTATACAGAACATATCGACATCGGTAAATATCGGTTATCGGCCATAACGGCAATGTTAATATCTGTTATCGGTATCGGCCGAAATGTTCACATCGGTGCATCCCTACTCTTCCTTGATCAGAGGGTTTCAATCGGTGGGTTGTGGGCCATAGGTGGGTCATTAGCCTGTGTGAAAGGGAGAGCAATTCAATCTAGCCTCAAATACGATTTCTCACTGTGATTCTAACTCGAGGTCTAATCTCGGTCGATCCGAACAAAGCTAACCATTGAGGTTCAGTTGAAGCCACCATTGTTTTCGACCGAGCTGGGAAAACCACATTGTTTACCGTCCCTAAGCGATGATCTTACCAGGAAATGTCCTGCAGGAAGAGGGGGTTTCCCTTGTTTTCTGTCCAAATGTCCCTCATCCCGAGATGGTTTGTGTGACTGTGTTTATGTTAGCGAAGGTCTGTGTTCCTGCAGAGGTTATAGAGGACGGTGGATAATGAGCGGATATGATCCCTCACATTTGGGATCTATAAACACTGGTACTTCCCAAACAGTCATGCTAATGGAACACAGGTGTAGGCAC
>NC_140242.1:28464895-28472395 GCF_949987555.1 Borostomias antarcticus
AAGCCGTTAATGATGTTTAATTTGGTTTAGCTCTTACATGATGAAATTAGAATCAAAATGGTCACCTGTGCCCTCATGTGACACAGACCTTCCTGTTCACGATGACGCAGCATTTATGTAACGTCCTATCTTGTGAGCTCAATTCCCCATGTAATGAAAGTTAGTTCTCCATCACTTACTTTGTTGATGTCTGCATTAATGCCCCTACTCCCGCCATTTTGTTCAGCTTGTATTGAGTGGCTTGTATTGATTGGCTGCATGTGTTCCCTACTGCATCGCTATGTTCTGGAACCTTCCGTGTTGTCTGCTCAGCCATCAGACGCTCCACACTCATACCAGACACTCATAGGAATGTGCAAAGACACTTTACCTCAGTTACTGAACGGAGATGCCTCACTTGCATTGGTTCTTCAGCCTTTAACCATATCACTGTACAAAGATATTAGCATTTTGTCAGAAATGCCCATGGAAATTGTACTGTATACACAAATGATAACCCTTAACCAAGTCTTTCTGCCACTGTATTCCAACTGTTCTGGTGGTATGAGTAGTGTTGATCAGGTAAATGTCTGGAATTTTCTTTCCTACTTACCTAACCATCTCAATCTAAGGGTATGGTAATGTTTTTAGGATGTTGTATTGATGTTATTTGAACATTTTAGATGTCTTAAGCGTCATTTCAGAGTTTACAGGCGTTTACAGGTTTTGTGTCCCTATTGCCGTCATACACACTCGGCCACTCTGAGAGTGTGTGTGGCCGTGGAGTGTGTGTATGAGCGGGTCACTGTCTCTGTGGAAGGTTCCGGTGAGGACAACGTCAAGGTCTCCGGTGTTGACGCGTAGGGACTCCCCTCACCATAGCAACGCCACACCCAACAACCCGGCAGGACACCGGAACGCCAGCAGGTAGCGCTGCATCTCTGGGTCTCTCACACACGGTCTCTCCCTGTCTCTCTCTCTGTCTCTCTCCCTGTCTCTCTCTCCCTGTCTCTCTCTCTCTGTCTCTCTCTCTCTCTCTCTCTCTGTCTCTCTCTCTCTCTCTCTCTCTGTCTCTCTCTCTCTGTCTCTCTCTCTCTCTGTCTCTCTCTGTCTCTCTCTCTCTCTCTGTCTCTCTCTCTCTGTCTCTCTCCCTGTCTCTCTCTCTCTCTGTCTCTCTCTCTCTCTCCCTCCCTCTCCCTCTCTCTCTCTCTCCCTCTCTCTCTGTCTCTCTCCTCTCTCTTTCTCTCCCTCTCCCTCTCTCCCTTTCTCCCCTCTCTCTCTCTCTCTCTCCCTCTCTCTCTCTCTCTCTCTCTCTCTCCCTCTCTCTCTCCCTCTTTCCCTCCCTCTCTCTCCCTCTCCTCTGTGGAGCCATGTTCTTTCTGTAATGGGGTTGGGAGACTTGAGAGAGTGTGTGTATATACTATGTGATGATGCGTATCTATGGGTGAATGTACATAACGCTCTCTCTCCCCCTCCCCCCCCCAGTGCTGCAGAGCCCCGTCTGCTGTGGGACCGTGTGGAGAAGCTGGTCCCCAAACCCGGGCCTGCTGCTGGTGGAGGAGGTGGAGGAGGAGGGGGAGGAGGTGGAGGAGGAGGAGGAGGAGGTGGAGGAGGAGGGGGCAGCACCAGCACTAGCTCCTCCAGCTCCAGTAACTCCAGCTCCCAGCCTAGCTCCCACAGCGGCTCAGGAGAGAGGTTCAGAGCCCGCTGTGAGTCACCCCCCCCCCCCCCCCCCCCCCACCAACACGCCACCAACACGCCACCAACACGCGAGACACACCACCAACGCAGAGCCGGGACCTAGCTGGTCACTTCCGATCTGTAGAGGTGTTGGATATCAGCACATCACACGTTTACTGCCCATACATTTACACATACGTAGCTGACATCACGTCACATCAAATCAAACTTTATTTGTACAGCGCATTTCACACACAGAGGCATCACATCACCAGATCGGCGTATCGTACAGGAGCCTCTATAACGAGCGACCTCCCACACACGGCCATGAATAGCACCACACGAGCGCTGACGTGTTAGCCGCTAACCTGGCGAGCGACGGCTAATTCTAACCACCCCCCCCCCCCCTCCCCCTCCCCTCAGCCACATCCAAGTCTGAGGGCACGCCCCTCCAACGCCCAGAGAATGCTGGGAAAAAGCCCGAGGAGAGGAGGGACTTGGTCAGACCAAACCGGCCGGCGGTGAGAGTTTGACCCTGTCGTGGTGTCCTAGCTACAGCAGTGTCCTAGCTACAATAGTGTACTAGCTAGTAGTGTCCTAGCTACAGTACAGTAGTGCCCTACCTATCATATAGAGTCCTTGCTACCGTAGTGCCCTAGCTTGTAGTGTCCCAACTACTGTAGCTAGCAAACACCTAGCTACAATAGGGTACTAGCTACAGTAGGCTACTGCCCTAGCTAGCAGTGCTCTAGATACAGTAGTGACTTACCTACTATAGAGTCCTAGCTACAGTAGTGCCCTAGCTACAGCAGTGTCCTAGCTACAGTAGTGCCTTACCTACTATAGAGTCCTAGCTACAGTAGTGTCCTAGCTAGTGTTCTAGCTACAGTAGTGCCCTAACTACAATAATGCCCTAGCTAGTAGGCCTAGTGCTAGTAGGCCTAGCTACAGTAGTGTCCTAGCTAAAGTAGTGTCCTAGCTACAGTAGTATTCTAGCTAGTGTAGATCAAGGACAGTAGACACTAGTCAAGTGTGCTTACAGATTTTTGTATGATCCAGGAAATGGGTAAAACTGGATTTTTCCTATTCTTGTATGGGAATGATGGTTTTGTATGGTCTGACATCGATTTTTCTTTTCTGTGTGTGTGTGTGTCTGTGTGTGTGTGTGTGTGGGGGGGGGGGACTGGTGCCATTGGGTGGTGTTATGTGACCTTTTGAACCTCCATAGGGTGATGTGGTAAGCCTGTGTGACATGTGTTTCTATCAACCAATCTCATTGGCTGAAGGGTCTCTGTACTAATGGCTTGCTTTCTCTTGATTGGACTGTCGGCCTTCGTGGCCATCTTTACTCACGCTTTTCTCTAATCCTAATCCACTTCATATTTCTAATTTCTTTAGAAGGGTTCTTCATCACATTCATATTTCGAGCTTCTTCCTCTCTCTAACGCTCGGTGGTAATTTCCTGTGGACTCACTAACCTTACCCTCGCCTGCAGACACTTGGGCACTATCTGGCAGCAGCGTGCACCACTCGCCATCTCTTCACACCTCTTCACTTTGCTTCTCACCGGCCGGCTTTTCATTGGCTGGTGCACCTGTGTGACCTCATTTCCTCCTTAGCAGCTTCCTGCTTCCTGTATACTGAATTGAACCCACTGCGAGTGGCTCGGTCAGCACCCCAGGAAAGAGAGGCCGAGACGTTTTATCTGAGCTTGAACTCTGACCTCTGACATCTGACCTCTAGGACCTGACGGCCCTGGCCAAGGAGCTGCGGGCGGTGGAGGACGTGCGCCCCCCCCACAAGGTGACCGACTACTCGTCCTCCAGCGAGGAGTCAGGGACCACCGATGAAGATGATGATGAAGAGGTGGACCAGGAGGGAGGGGAGGAGTCCACTTCGGGCCCTGAGGACTCCCGTGCCGTGTACGTAGAGCAATGACTATGACCTTTGACCTTTCTCTAACCTCGCACCTTACCCTCAATAACCTCAGATAATGTTGTGCGTAATAGTGAATATATTGACAGTAGCCATGTTTCCATCCACTTGTCAATCGCATTGTGTGAGGATCGCTAAAAATATGAATATGAATAAAGCCGTGAACGTGCGTTTCCATCTAAGAGCTTTAAATCGGATAAAGCATTTATCACACAAGACTTTTATCGAACAAGAGAAAATCCGATGAGATCGACAGTACAAACTTTTTGTCGATTTTCATGATTTTTAATCGAATTTTACTGATTCCATAAGGCATTTTTAATTCAATATAACTTAATTGGCATAAAATGTGTGGATGGAAACATGGCTAATGTAATATATTTTTCAGTACACAGTAAATACAACACCAAATATCCCAGTGTTGTGTTATTTGTTTTTTGTTGATTCTGTGTCTGGAAGCCATTTTGTTTGTCTCTTCCCTCTTCTACCTCCCTCGATAACACTCTCTCAAGATGTGAGACTTTACAATCAACCAATACATTACAAATATCTTTTTATAGATCGCTTAAAGCGCTCCTCTTGTGGCTGAAGAAGTAACTGTGGAATCCTTTTCAGCTACACTGAATTTGGAGGCCACGCCCCCCCGCTGTGTAGCCGGATGTCCCTCCGCTGACCCTTGACCTCTCTCTCTCCCCCCTCAGCTCCTCCCGGCTGAGCAATGGCGAGACGGAGTCGGTGAAGACCATGATCGTCCACGACGAGGGCGAGAGCGACGCCGGGAGCACGCCCTGCAAAGATGGCACGCTCATCGTCCGACAGGTAACTAACGACGACGGCGTGGGAGGGGAGGAGCCTCTCTATCAAAGTCACGTCGACGTTTGTTTCGTGGCGGTATCTCGAGCCTCTCATTCATTCCCTCTTGTTTTGCTGCTGTGTTTGCTGTTGTTTTGATCGTGTTGTTGTTGTGTTGATCATGTATTATTTGGCTTTGTGTTGCTGGTGAAGGCGGTCTCAGATAGAGAGGGTTCAGAGGGCCGTAGGCAGGGAAGACGGTCTCAGATAGAGAGGGTGGAGAGAGCCGTAGGCAGGGAAGGCGGTCTCAGATAGAGAGGGTGGAGAGGGCCGTAGGCAGGGAAGGCGGTCTCAGATAGAGAGGGTGGAGAGGGCCGTAGGCAGGGAAGGCGGTCTCAGATAGAGAGGGTGGAGAGGGCCGTAGGCAGGGAAGGCGGTCTCAGAGAGAGAGGGTGGAGAGGGCCGTAGGCAGGGAAGGCGGTCTCAGATAGAGAGGGTTCAGAGGGCCGTAGGCAGGGAGACCCACCAGAAATATCAACAACCACCTCAGATTTAGATGAAATACTCACAGTTTCTCTAAGGGAATATTGATATGAAATAGATTAACTACAACAGATAGAGTCAAAACGGTTATTATCATATATATGCTTTGGAACAAATAAAATGGTAACACTTTACAATAAAGGGTACATTAATAAGCATTAGTTAATGCATTAATTAAGCAGTTAACAGTTAACTAATGTCTCTCTTAACCATTTACTAATGTTATTTATGTTAACTAAGGTTAACTCACCTAACCCTAACCTTAACTAAGGTATTATTTAACATTAGTAACCTAACCCTAAATAACCGTTAGTTAACAGTGAACTAATGTTTTTTGTGACCCTTATTGTAAAGTGTGACCAATTAAATGTGACCTCTGCCATATACAGTTCTATCTACAGCAATATCCAGGTTTATTCTATATTGGTAGAGCAGCGACAGTAGTTTCCCTCTGGATAGAAGCTTCCCTGCTCCTCAGGGTTTAGAGAACCCCTCTAGAACCACAGTGTTCCTGAGGAGAATCCCTCTAGACCCACAGTGTTCCTGAGGAGAACCCCTCTAGACCCACAGTGTTCCTGAGGAGAACACCTCTAGAACCACAGTGTTCCTGAGGAGAACCCCTCTTGACCCACAGTGTTCCTGAGGAGAACCCCTCTTGACCCACAGAGGAGAACCCCTCTAGAACCACAGAGGAGAACCCCTCTAGAACCACAGTGTTCCTGAGGAGAACCCCTCTAGACCCACAGTGTTCCTGAGGAGAATCCCTCTAGACCCACAGTGTTCCTGAGGAGAACCCCTCTAGAACCACAGTGTTCCTGAGGAGAACCCCTCTAGAACCACAGTGTTCCTGAGGAGAACACCTCTAGAACCACAGTGTTCCTGAGGAGAACCCCTCTTGACCCACAGAGGAGAACCCCTCTAGAACCACAGAGGAGAACCCCTCTAGAACCACAGAGGAGAACCCCTCTAGACCCACAGTGTGTCGCTCTTCTTACTTCCAGAGTACAGGTGACAACAAAAAGCATGCAGTCCCCAGCCCTGGGCAGGTCCTCGGCAGCCCCGGGGGGCCCCCTGGCCCTGGTTTTGCCCCCGTCTCCGGCCCCGGCCCCGGGCTAGCGATCCACCTCCCCCCCGGTGCCCCCCAGCACCACCACCACCACGCCCCCGCCGGCCCCCACCCTCACCACCACCCCGACCGCAACGGCTTCGCCGGCCGCATCCACCTGCTGCCCGACCTGATCCAGCAGAGCCACCACTCCTCCGCCTCCTCCCCCTCCTCCTCCACCCCCACCTCCCCCTCCTCCTCCAGCCTGGCCAGCCCCTCCTCCATGTCCCCCCAGAGCCCCCTGGACCAGCTCAGCCTGCTCATGGAGGTAGGTCCCCCCCCCCCCCCCCCCAACCCCACCCTCTCCCAGCCGAGCTCCTAAGGTAACACCAAAGCCCCGGTTATCCTTTACCGCGTCCGCGAGTAGCGCGGTGGTCCGCTAGCGTGCGGGTGAACGCGTCGGCGCCGTGCGGACGTCCTCGTGCCGCCTGTTTTTTTCCGAGCAGACTGCAGAAGTAGCGTAAACAGAACCGCGGCGTCCGTGTGCTGCGTCCGTTTGGGAGCGTGAGCGAGGGTTAACGTCCCGGCCCTAGGGCTCAGCGTAGCTCGGGGAGTGCTGGTCCTCTTCCCCTCAGACACGGGAACTAAGGTCAGCTCACCACCGCCGGTTGTGGTCAGATGAGCTCACATCCAAAGAGGTGACGTCTCGATCTTCCGTCATCCACTTTAGACAATTATGAGGTCTGAAGACGTGGAAACAATGTGTCTTTTTTGAACAAACTATTCCTTTAATATAGGAATTATGCAGAGAAATTCAATTCATTTTATTTGCTCAAGTAGGGACAGTGTACATTGATGAACATTTTTAAAACAAAAATGTAAATGCACTACAATTGCAGCCAAAAGGCTGATTTACATTGATAGTCCCCCTGCAAGATGGTACAGGCTGTTCCCTAGTATGGAAGAGTTAGGCTACAGTGCGTTATAATACGACCCCAGAAAGATGACCCCAGGTCAGTGACTAAAGCTCAGTCTGTCCTACTTGTAGTCCTGGGTCTTGTAGTCCTGGGCCTTGGTTATCAGTATAGCGCCCTCTGCTGGTCCCTCAGTGCTCTGCGGTCTCCTCCTCTACTCGAGCACCAGGACCTGTTTATCAGAAGAGGTGGTCGCAGCTGCTTTGCTGTTTTTCCTGCTGTTTTGGAGCGTCTGAAATGTAAACCCCCCATAGTTACATGTAACTGATTTATGGAGGCGTCTTGTCTTTTCTTTTGGATGTTTCTTTTTACCGAATCCCAGAGGTATTTTTGTGTGGAGTGAACAGGGCCATGTCGGTTCACTTCACCTCAGTATTTTTCCAGACGCATCGTTATATGACTCATACACTCGTTCCTCAGGAAATATCAATCCATAAAAGATGTGGTTAGGAGCATAATGGAGAACGTTTCAAGAGGAAAGGGCAAGTATTTTTCACCAGGGAATTACGTTACTTCAGTAAAGTTACTTACTTTTTTTTTCTCCTGATTTTC
>NC_140242.1:28484895-28642395 GCF_949987555.1 Borostomias antarcticus
GAAGGCCATGGTGAGAACCTAGTCTTGAGATGTTCCTCTGCTTTGGAGAAGGTCATGGCGAGAACCTAGTCTTGAGACTGCTTGTGTTCTGCGAGCTAGTCTTCTCACAGTCGCCTAGGAAACGCTCTCCATGGCCAGAATCGAGGTCTGGTTTTTAGCTTAGACCATCAACGAGACATCTGTGAGGCTCCACTCTGCTCCCTCTGCTGTGTGCTCCGGCGTGGACGTGGAGGGTGAACTAAAGCATCGTTTCTTTTGTTGGATAGACTGAAGCCTGCTTCCCCTGAGCCATCCTAAGGGAAACCTGTTGCGTTTCTGCAACCCTCTCTTGTGATGAAAGCAAAGGTGGAACTCCACTTTTTGTGCAGTTTTTTTTGTGTTCACTGTTCAGGTAGTCTGTATATGTGAAGACTTCAGAAACTGCAATATCCCCGCGATCCGACCCACCCCTGCGTCTCTGACATGGCCTAACCCTGCTGATCGCTACCGGCTCTTTCCCTGACCAGGATTTTCCTACATTTTTCAAGGAACACTGCTTCTGTGTTTCGACTGTGTTGGATCATACCAACTTCACTGGACAGGGAAGGTCTGACTGGACTTTGGTCTGAACCATCGTGTGGTGGATTTACAACTACCTGGATGTGACGTTTCTCAGCCTAGTAATCATGTATACAGGACAGTATGTAGGTTATGCAACAATAACACAGCTTGACAGTTTATCAGCCTCCGCGTTTTCATGAGCCAACTGTTCTTGTAAATGGAAATCTGGTTTAAGCAGTGGACCCTATGCTGTATGGTCTGAGCTTGTTGTGCTATAGTTCCCCAGTGCTGACCCACTCTGTGTTCGTCATTGCATCAAGGTCCTTGAATGGCATACAGGTATATGTGACTTTATTAAATAATTATGGCTATTAATTGTCTTGTTAATGGACAAAAAAATTGACAACAATTTCTCAAAATTTAAAAGCAGTCGCTTATTGACATAACATTGAAAAAGTGCCAAGATGGCAATATTATTAAAGTGTAAACATTGTTACCAAACCACTACATTGAATTTTTTATTTTATTTTAAGATCTCACTTGAAGCTTTGTGTATTCTTGAGTTTTTAGACTTAGTTAAGAAGCCTAACAATAGTTATCGTTGTTTCTGTAAGTTTGTTATGATGCGACTGCAGTGGTTTAATATGATAATGCTCACCTTACGTGGACCACATGTTTACAGCGGCTGTTTTGATACACTAATGTGCATCAGGATATTTATGTTTTACTCAAAAGCATCTTGTTCTTTACATATTTTTGTTGGCTTGTTTTCTATAAAACATCGGTTTTATTCAAATAACCAACTCACAGCGATTAAGAATACACGTTTATTTCAGAGAAGCACACGTTGCCCCGACGTTGTGGCAACGTTGTGCTAGCGTTCCCCTTGCAGGCTTGTGTACCAGGTGACATGTTATGCCCCAGTGTTTCTGCTACTCTAACTTATGTCCTCTGTGTACGACAGGAACTCCTGTATTTTCCTGAAGGTCTTTTTTCTTTGAATAAACTCAAAAGTAATTTAAAGTTTCTCATGTCTTTGGATTTTTTCACTAACTCAATTATTCACGGGACTTAAGGTCCCTTTAAGGGATGTAGTTAAAGGAATGATTTGTTTATATCTAGATTCATACAGGTACAGTACACTGTGAATTCGGTGTTACAGAACAGTAGTTATTACTGTACAGTAGCTGTTTCGTTAGCTCTGCGTACATCAGTGTGTTGTTATTTATAGGAACCTGAATCTGACAGCACTAGGCCATCAGAAAGTATTACAGTGGCCCTTTGGAAAGGATAAAATACATCTCAATAAAACAGAAACATCATAAGATCCTTCCATCAGTCCATGGTCATCGGTATTTGATCAACTACAGCATAATAATTGAGGTGGTGGAAATTTTCCAAAATATGTTCCCTAACTTATTTGAAGTAACAGATGGAATTATATTATGGTGTACTCCAAATGGATGTGCAAGTTATATATCTCATCAAAGCTGCTTTAGCTCTTGCAGACGGTGTGGTGACTAGCTGTGACATACTACAGAAGATATTGCTTCTGTTGTTGTTGTCGTTGTTGTTTGTTTCTCTGGTATCGGTGTTGCGTAATGTGTGAGGTCATCGTGTGGGTCAGTGAGTAGGTGTTGCAGATGGAGCAGGTCCGGTCTGTGGGCGACGGTAGCGCCCGGATGGAAATGAGAAATAACCGAACTAGCCTTTCTGAAGAAGCCTTGAACGGTTACTCCATAAGGACGTATGTAACAATACAGAGAAATCATATTACATCTGGAGAGATTACAGTATATATCTCTCCCTATCCATCTTTCTCTCTCTCTTTCTCTAGATCTCTCTTTTTGTCTTTCTCCCTTTATCTATCAGGCAAGTCCACAGGGATCTCATCCACCATGCTTAGTGAGACCTGTCTGGGTGATACTGTAGTTAAGAGTGAGACCTGTCATGTGATACTGTAGTTAAGAGTGAGACCAGTCATGTGATACTGTAGTTAAGAGTGAGACCAGTCATGTGATACTGTAGTTAAGAGTGAGACCAGTCTGGGTGAGACCTGTCATGTGATACTGTAGTTAAGAGTGAGACCTGTCATGTGATACTGTAGTTAAGAGTGAGACCTGTCATGTGATACTGTAGTTAAGGGTGAGACCAGTCTGGGTGATACTGTAGTTAAGAGTGAGACCTGTCATGTGATACTGTAGTTAAGAGTGAGACCTGTCATGTGATACTGTAGTTAAGAGTGAGACCAGTCATGTGATACTGTAGTTAAGAGTGAGACCTGTCATGTGATACTGTAGTTAAGAGTGAGACCAGTCATGTGATACTGTAGTTAAGAGTGAGACCAGTCATGTGATACTGTAGTTAAGAGTGAGACCAGTCATGTGATACTGTAGTTAAGAGTGAGACCAGTCATGTGATACTGTAGTTAAGAGTGAGACCAGTCATGTGATACTGTAGTTAAGGGTGAGACCAGTCTGGGTGATACTGTAGTTAAGAGTGAGACCAGTCAGGTGATACTGTAGTTAAGAGTGAGACCAGTCATGTGATACTGTAGTTAAGAGTGAGACCAGTCATGTGATACTGTAGTTAAGAGTGAGACCAGTCATGTGATACTGTAGTTAAGAGTGAGACCAGTCATGTGATACTGTAGTTAAGAGTGAGACCTGTCATGTGATACTGTAGTTAAGAGTGAGACCTGTCATGTGATACTGTAGTTAAGAGTGAGACCAGTCATGTGATACTGTAGTTAAGAGTGAGACCTGTCATGTGATACTGTAGTTAAGAGTGAGACCTGTCATGTGATACTGTAGTTAAGAGTGAGACCTGTCATGTGATACTGTAGTTAAGAGTGAGACCAGTCATGTGATACTGTAGTTAAGAGTGAGACCAGTCATGTGATACTGTAGTTAAGGGTGAGACCAGTCTGGGTGATACTGTAGTTAAGAGTGAGACCTGTCATGTGATACTGTAGTTAAGGGTGAGACCAGTCATGTGATACTGTAGTTAAGAGTGAGACCAGTCATGTGATACTGTAGTTAAGGGTGAGACCAGTCATGTGATACTGTAGTTAAGAGTGAGACCTGTCTGGGTGACATGTTAGTCAGTGACAGTGTGTTAGTGAAACCAAAACTGGATTTATTAAACTCTTTCCTCAGTATACTGCTCATTGTGCCCAACCATGCCAGCACATCGCTAGCTTTCCTATGGCCTAGCTGGCTAAAGCAGTGTTTGATGCAGCCTAAGCTGGTCATGTGCGTTTGCAAGTCAGAGCCCGGAGATTGAACCCAGCGTGGGAAAATGATTGTTTTTTGACATGTGACACTAGTCCCAGACAGATCACAGAGAATCAGGTCAGCTGAACAATCCCCAAACATGCAACATCTACTACCACTTACCCAACCGCCCCACCAGATCAACAGCACTGCTGGTGTCACATCTACTACCACTTACCCAACCGCCCCACCAGATCAACAGCACTGCTGGTGTCACATCTACTACCACTTACCCAACCGCCCCACCAGATCAACAGCACTGCTGGTGTCACATCTACTACTGCTTCCCACAAGCTGTTGTCCATCCTAGAATAGTAGACATTGACTCGACCATCACACTCCAATCCCAAATCTGAGTCATCTACCGGAGTTTAAAGCAGTGATTGATCTTTTCGGGGGAGGGGTTGTACAGACCTATCTTTGTCCAAGGAGGTGAGAGGGTCGTTGACATGATGTTTGTTTTCACTAAAGCACCATTGACAATGGAAGAGGCTGTTTAGGCTGCAGTGCTGTTATAGTTAGATGTTAGTACCGGCAGCCATCCAATCATAGTGCACCGCCAGTGTCAGGGTGTTGTACTGTATCAGTGGTAGAGCGGGTCGTCCAATGATCGTAGGGTCGGCGGTTCGAATCCTGCCTCCTGTCCATGAGTCGAAGTGTCCTTTGGCGAGACACTGAACACCAAATTGCTCCCAAAGAGCAGGCTAGAACCTTGCCATTGGTGTGTGAATGTGTGTGTGAATGGGTGAATGAGAGGCCATTGGTGTGTGAATGTATGTGTGAATGGGTGAATGAGAGGCCATTGGTGTGTGAATGTGTGTGTGAATGGGTGAATGAGAGGCCATTGTAAAGCGCTGTATACTGTAAGTACAGTCCATTTAGCAACACAGTACTGAGGTAACCATAGTTACTAAAACAGTGCAAGGCTTAAGAGACAGGCAGGTATGTTGGACCCATCACTACCGCAAAGAATTATGGGTTTTAAAGGACATATATAATACCCAAACTACCTGTTTTGACAGCAGCCTCGTCACCAGTTGGTGGATGTACCAACATACAGACTTGCAGACGTACACGAATACGCGCGCGCACACACACACACACACACACACACACACACACGCACACACACACACACACACACACACACACACACACACACACACACACTGCACATACCTCAAGGCTTAGGGGAATTCCTGCAGTTACAACAGCCTTGAAAGCAGAATATGTTCATCCATCTTATTTCATGTGGGAGTTAGCCATAGTTTTTTCCATACCTTAGGTGTGTGGTTTTCTGCTTCTCAGATGACTCACTGAACAACTTAACTTATATACCTAATATACTGAACATATAGACTGCTGTTTGTGTTATCATAGAAACACAATATCAATCTTAAATGTATTATTTGTAGGATTTTAAGCATTCAAATATCTCTGTATTGCCATGACGATTTGAGAGGGATCAGTAAATGAGCTTGTCTATGAGTCTTTGTAGACTGCTATTTGGCTCTGCTACAGCAATTTAAACAAAATAGAGCTGCAAGCAGCATTAACAAGGGCCAAGTGCAACAAACAGACCACAAGCGAAACACGCCACATTTGAGCTACAGTATGTGGATATTGAAAATGTCAATGAAAATAAAAATGCGATAGGTGGCTTTTCAGAAAAACATAAACATAAAAATACAATCTGACGATTTAGAGTTAGTAAGTTGGAGAGCATGCTACATGTATGACCTACCCATACAAGCAATATGAACCCAAATTGGCCACTGGGGGCGCCACAGCAATCAATTGCGTTTTAACCACATTTTAGCTTGTTATATCGCCACCCTGTGGCCAATCAGCTTCATCTTTCTCACGTGACCATTAGCCATGCCCCTCCACCACTGTACAAAGTTTCGGTAAAATAAACGGCCTAGTGGTTAGGCCCATTAATACATCCATGGGTTAGGCCTAAAATGGAAATGAGCTCTCTAGCGCCGCCATTTTATTTGATCGGCCAATAAAAAGTTTTGTGGTGTTCCATCAAACTGTTCAGAAGTCATACACCTCAATGTAAAAAGCCACACCCTTAGCAATTTTTCAAACTTCCAACTTTCCATTTCAAACTTTTGCTGAAATGGAACTTTAGATATTGGTCCCTAGATTGTGTCTACCATACTCCATGCAGATTGGTGAAAGTTCCTAGGAGGAGATCGATTTTAAGCGATTTTAATCGAGGAGATCGATTTTAACCTTCAAGCACACTTACTTCACCCTGGCCGACTGAATTTAGCTTGCAGTCAGCAGGTGGTGCAATCCATTATTCATGGGAACTGAGGTAATTGATGACTCAATCTACTCTCTCCATATCTGTGTCTGTGTGTGTTTCTCTTTGTGTGTGTGTGCGTTCATGTACGTGTGACTGTCTGTTTCTCTTTGTGTCTGTGTGTGTGTGTGTGTGTGTGTGTGTGTGTGCGTTCACGTATGTGTGACTGTGTCGGTTTTTCTTTGTGTGTCTGTGTGTGCTCACGTATGTGTGACTATGTGTGTTTCTGTGTGTGTGTGTGTGTGTGTGTGTGTGTGTGTGTTCTCATGCTTAAGTCAACAAGTCAAATGCTCTTCATTGCTTAGACAATCATAAACCACCATAATGCAGGTGTCTTAGCTCAACACTTATTGGTATGGATTATCACACACAAATACCAGTTATCATAATATACTTTCTTTTGACTTGGTGTAAACATTGATAGATCTACAGTATAAAGCAGGCTCACATTTAATTACACTGTAATATACTATGAATCAAATGAGTGAGTGTGTGTGTGTGTGTGTGTGTGTGTGTGTGTGTGTGTGTGCGTGCGTGCGCATGTGTGTGTGTAATCATATTGTGTATGTTTTTCTAAATATAAACTACAGTATTGCGGCGATACTGTACGAGTTGAGCTGTGAGTTTCATTGAGAAACCGCAGAATTTTCCATGTCTGCGGGGAACGTTTAAAGAGACTGAGGTTCCTCTAGTGGTTCTGACTGGCAGTCCTGCTGAGGAGAGGAAGGAAGGAGCATCGCTGCTTGTATCTCTCACACGGCTACTCTGCTTGTATCTCCCACACGGCTGCTCTGCTTGTATCTCTCACACGGCTACTCTGCTTGTATCTCTCACACGGCTACTCTGCTTGTATCTCCCACACGGCTGCTCTGCTTGTATCTCTCACACGGCTGCTCTGCTTGTATCTCCCACACGGGCTACTCTGCTGGTATCTCTCACACGGCTGCTCTACCTCCCCCTGCCGCCCCATGGACCCCTGGGTAAGTGTCTGGACTCATCTTCCTACCAAAGTATTCTAGATGAAAATGTTTCTGTGGTCGTATATTCATACTGTGAGATTTAAAAAATATATTTTAAATATTATGTTTTAAATGGTAAGTTACTAATATGATACTTCTAAACACTGTTCTGGCGTAGTCAAGGGATACAATGATTTGGGATGACAGTAGAATGGGCTTTAAGTATTTTTCTAATATGCTATCATAATACCCACTGGGTTCACATGAACATCTGCTGATCTTCAGGGTCTATACGTCCTCTGGATTACATGTATCTTTTTTATTTGTCTTTTCATATTGTTGTCAACATATATTAGCTTTTCATAGAAATATATTTTTACGTTTTAGTCATTTAATTAGCATACCCTTTTATTAAATGTTTATTAAATGATTTATCTACAAAGTACATTTGTCTAGCCCTTTGATAAGTACTGTCAACTACTCGATTAGAACGTAACAATCAGCATTTGCACTGAACACTCTTAAGGCCAATTCCTACTGTCCCAACATTAACCATCAAACACCAACCAACAGCCAACACAGCTGGGTTCTGGTGGGGTTCTGCTGGTGTTCTGCTGGTGTTCTGGTGGTGTTCTGCTGGTGTTCTTGTGGGTTCTGCTGGTGTTCTGCTGGTGTTCTGCTGGTGTTCTGCTGGTGTGCTGACCGACCTGTTGTCTGTTGCCATTTGTTGGAATCATTTTTTCCCCCAATTCAACTTGCTCAATCAGCTTTATTGTTGAGGTTGTGGTACAGTATGTTTGACCAGTGGGCTTTGACTCTAACAAACTTTGGTGTAGCGTCCCCTATTTCCATAATAAACTGGAAAAGTGAGTTATTTTACCAAACATTCTAAACCCAACAGCCAATAAGAGAATGTTTGGAATGTTGGTCATTGTTGGGGCAGTGTCTCCCCAATCAAACATGGCTACCATCGACTTCATGATGCCCGATCAATATTCCACACCCTGTGGTAATACATGCCTGAGTAATGCAGTTTGTCATAAATCAGACAGTCATTCCATAGAGTTGGGAATCAGGGGCTTGTCCTTCGATGAGTCATCCATAATTCAAACAAAGATTTTTACAGAAAATACATATCAGAAGAGCATTACAGGGTTACAAAACAGATCAGAACCCCAGAGTCTTGTTCTGTTACCAGATACACTCAGTCATCTGTGCATAAGCACCAGAAAATACCATAATGGTATCATTTACATACAAATATGTATTCTCAGAGCACTTTTTAGAAAGAGACTCTCAAAGGTCTTCTCCTATTCCCCTTTCATAAGGATAAATAAAACAAAAATACTACTAATAATATATAACACTACTAATAATAATAACTAATACTAACTAATTTCTATTTTTATTGTATAACGAATACCTACTAGAAAATATAAATGCTCTCCAAAAATGTCTATTTCTCTATCACAGTCGATGATGTCAGTAACACCATTGGAGCTAACTTCCCCTGAAACTATGACATCCATGGCCTCCCTAGCAGAGCTGGTCAGAGGCGTTCATCAGGGGTATCTGTTCGTTATTACCCCCCCTGCCCCGGTGACTCCTCTGGGCGGGGTGGGGGTAGGGAGGAGGTTCATCTGGGAATGTCTACAGTCATGATGATTGTGACTCTGGAATATGTAGGGGTGGGTCGTATGCCCACCTCCCTTGTTCTCTGTAAAGCGCATTGTGTTGCCTCTGGGTATGAAATGCGCTATGCGATTGATTGATTGATTGATTGATTAATTGATTGATTGATTGATTGATTGATTGATTGACTTCACAGTCAATAGTTATCTCTGGTGTATAAATGTCAACCCCATTGTCAAACTGACTGTTCACATTCCACGAATCAGGAGAAATCAGTGATTGAAGATGATGGTGGATGAATGTTATGCGGGTGGTGTGTGACGGTGGATCAATGTTATGCGGGTGGTGTGTGATGGTGGATGAATGTTATGCGGGTGGCGTGTGATGGTGGATGAATGTTATGCGGGTGGTGTGTGATGGTGGATGAATGTTATGCGGGTGGTGTGTGTCAGCGCGGGGGTTTTAAAATACTTTGTTCTTTCTCCAGTCTACCACCTTGGTCTCCCCGGCATGGCTGCTAGCTCTGTTCATCATTCATCCAGTCTATGGAATGCCCTCTCTGCGTATGAGAGGTAAGTGTGTGTGTGTGTGTGTGTGTGTGTGTGTGTGTGTGTGTGTGCTACTGTATATAAACACATGTCATATTCTCACCGTTATGTGTACCAGAGTAGACATGAGATGAGATGGTTTCGACAGGAATTTGGCATGAATATTCCACCAGTCACTGCAACTGATTGAATGTGCGAAGACCAGAAGAAGTCACTGTGGTATTGGCCAATAGCCAGTACCTGATCATTCTGATTGGTCTAAAACTGATTAATATGCACGCACCACATTCATGTGACTGTTCAATGACTGACTAATATGTGTGATTCGGTTTCATGTAATTGAATTTGATTCACCCCAGGACCGCTGATACTGATATAATGCTGGATGCAGTTGGTCTACAACTGATTCACCTGGCTGTATCAGTGGATATGATTGGTTAACAGTGGTCCTCTACCCTCTGCTCTGCCCCGCCCCCAGACAGCTGTCTGCATGTGTCTCCAGAGCTGGACCAGCTCAGGATCCAGGGAGAAGCTGTGGTTCTGGGCTGCCCCTGGCTCCAGACGTTCCTCAGAAAACACAAGCTCTACACCTCCGCCGCTGGGTACACCTACCAGGTCACCAAGAACAGCGGGATGGTGGGCGTGGCCTCTGAGGAGGAGGAGGAGAAGGGGCGGGTCCTCCAACGTGACGGACAGCTCTGGCTCCTCCCAGCTCACGTGTCAGACTCTGGAGAGTACATCTGTGTCTACAGGTACTGTAGGAATATACACAAAATAGGTCCTATACATGCCCAGCTGGAGGGTGAATATGGCAGTTAGGGCTGGGTATCAATTCGAATTTCATGAATCGATTCGATTCCGATTCACAAGTTTCAGAATCGATTATCACGATTCAATTCGTTTCGATTCAATATTGATTCGGTTAGTGTTACTAAAACCTGTTTGTTTTTTTAGCTGTAACCTTAATTACATGACTGCCAAGTTATGCAACACATCAATACTAGGGCTGGGTATCGATACTGATTTCCAAAAATGAATGAATGAATGAATCATTGAATGAATGAATTAACTATTCATTCCTTCATTTATTCATTCATTCATTCATTTAATAAAAGATCGATTCTGAGATCCATGAATCAATTCTGAATCATTTGATTCAGAATCGATTCAGAATCGATTAATCGATTTTTTAAAACCAGCCCTAATGGCAGTGGTTGGTGGACTGAAACGGCATTTGTACTGAACCATAGTTCCACAGTTGTAGAGCACACTGACTTCAGGATCTCAGCCCTATTTAGATGGTCTTGGTCAAGGTCTCGTAAGGTCTTCCCTAAAAGTGGCAGCTAAATATGTGTCTCTCTCTTTAAATCTATAGGAATGACTCTTTCTGTGTGGCAGGAAGCATCTCTCTGCAGGTGTATGCAGACCTGCTCCCTGACCTGGACAGCATGGTCTATCCCATCTCCAACCCAGAGGGACAAAACGCGTCCATCCAGTGTCCAGATATCGAGGAGTTCAACACAACAGAGGATATAGACTGGTACAAGGTAATACATGACTAGAAGAGATTGCATTGGTGTGATGTGTGTGTGTGTGTGTGTTTATGTGTGTGTGGATAGGTTTCTATGTGTGTACTGTATGTACAGTATATGTGTATGTGTGTGTGTGTATGTGTGTGTGTGAGTGTGTGTGTGGATACGTGTGTGTGTGTGTGGATACGTGTGTGTGTGTGTGTGTGTGTGTGTAAGTGTGCATGTGTGTAGGTATGTGTGTGTATTCAGTGCAGTAGGCTACATCCAGTATGACAATCTATTTATGCCAAAATCACCTCCCCAGGACTCCAGCTCCACAGCGCTCCCTGTGGGCAGTGGTCGCTACTACAGGGAGAGACAGGACTTGTTGCTCCTTACTGATGTGCGCCGATCGGACAAGGGCCTGTACACCTGCAAACTCAGAGTGCACGTCAACAACCGCCAATACAAAGTTAGCAGGATGCTGCAGCTTCAAGTAGAAGGTAGAATAATTCATTAGTACTGTATCAGCTGCATGAATCATCACCTTTAAAGGGATAGTCTGCTCAAAACACATTTAACAAACTCCTTTTATTTACTTTTGTCATGTTCTCTATCTACATAAGTTGAAATGCACTGATTTACTTTTGGTAGTGTATATATTCATCTTAGTTGTTCAATCATATGGGCAGTTATATTTAACAGTTTAACTTCTTGATGGGTGTTTTTAAAGCTAATGTGAGAGGTAACAGTGACATTGACTATGAAAATGACAATATTTTGTTATGTATTGCAATGTGTCTGATTCCTCTCAGGATCTGACTCAGGTGTTCATACCCAGACCACCCAGACCACCCAGACCACCCAGACCACCCAGTCCATCCAGACCACCCAGCCCACCCAGACCACCCAGTCCACCCGGCCCCACACTCACTCTGCTGGGACACCTGCTTCCCATCCAGCAGACCGGACCAGCCAACCTACTGTGCACTGTGAGTCCATCTGAAACACTAAGACAACAGGACAGCAATTACCATTACATGTTCAAACAATGGAGGCATGTCTATGTTAGAATAGAATAGAACGTTTATTTGCTATGGTGAATGAGTGACTGATGGCCTGATAGCTCTTGGGTGAGCTGGCATGTGGACTAGTCTGTTATTCTGTTTCCTTTTTTAACTGTAGTACCCCAGAGCCCCAAGATAATCTCCCCAGTAAATGGCACAGTGCGTGAAAGTCCTGAAGGTGAGTGAATGAGTTTTTCATATAAATACTTGACCATGGAACACTATTCATTCTATTCATATCAAGTCCCCGTCCATAACCCCATTTGAAAACTAATACTAAATAATGCTAGTCTGGTGAGACCATCCTGATCTTGCGAGCACTGGTTCTGTCTCTCTCCATGTGCAGAGAGAAACAGAATGAGAGCTTGTGAGAAGAGGGTGGTCTCATGAGGCTAAAAGAATGCCTCCTTCTTTCCTCTCCTCCTTGCGATCATCTCTGATTAGGATTCAAGGATGTTTATTTGTCGTATGTACAAGATGGCCTACAGGTACCATGTACTGTACAATGGTCAAAATAAAGCTTTAGAGAGGACACTAGAATTAACATTGGATAGGTGAAAACACACAGCTGTTACTAATCTAGTCAGATCAGATACTAATCTAGTCAGATCAGATACTAATCTAGTCAGATCAGATACTAATCTAGTCAGATCAGATACTAATCTAGTCAGATCGGATACTAATCTAGTCAGATCAGATACTAATCTAGTCAGATCAGATACTAATCTAGTCAGATCAGATACTAATCTAGTCAGATCGGATACTAATCTAGTCAGATCAGATACTTATCTAGTCAGATCAGATACTAATCTAGTCAGATCAGATACTAATCTAGTCAGATCAGATACTAATCTAGTCAGATCAGATACTTATCTAGTCAGATCAGATACTAATCTAGTCAGATCAGATACTAATCTAGTCAGATCAGATACTAATCTAGTCAGATCGGATACTAATCTAGTCAGATCAGATACTAATCTAGTCAGATCAGATACTAATCTAGTCAGATCAGATACTAATCTAGTCAGATCAGATACTAATCTAGTCAGATCGGATACTAATCTAGTCAGATCGGATACTAATCTAGTCAGATCAGATACTAATCTAGTCAGATCAGATACTTATCTAGTCAGATCAGATACTAATCTAGTCAGATCGGATACTAATCTAGTCAGATCAGATACTTATCTAGTCAGATCAGATACTAATCTAGTCAGATCGGATACTAATCTAGTCAGATCAGATACTTATCTAGTCAGATCGGATACTAATCTAGTCAGATCGGATACTAATCTAGTCAGATCAGATACTAATCTAGTCAGATCGGATACTAATCTAGTCAGATCGGATACTAATCTAGTCAGATCGGATACTAATCTAGTCAGATCAGATACTAATCTAGTCAGATCAGATACTAATCTAGTCAGATCAGATACTAATCTAGTCAGATCGGATACTAATCTAGTCAGATCGGATACTAATCTAGTCAGATCAGATCAGTGATTGCTGAAAGGAAGGAGGAAGGATTCAGTGTGAGATGTTGGATTAGAACAGTTCCCTTCTCTCCATGCGAACAATATCACTACTACGGACAAGTGATGACACGAATTCCAATGTGCCTGTACTTGTTACACATGACAAATAAACTTTCTATTCTATTCACCCACAAACAGGCTCAGGACTGACAATGGTTTGCAAGGTTCTCACAAACTGCCAATCAGTAGATTCCACGGTGGTCACATGGTTGGTGAATGGCCAATCAGTGGAGGTTTCCTACCTTGATGAGCGGGCACTCCAAGGCGGAAGGAGGTAACTCATATTGCGTGTGTGTGTGTGTGTGTGTGTGTGTTTCTTTAATTCAATCATGGGATTCAACTTCATATTACAGTTCAATTTACAGTAATACTATACTGCTAGTTAATGTGTCTGAATATTGCAATAATTCGCTGTTGTAATCAGGGATATAGCGAAAAGGAAATACTGAAACATTTAATATTAAGGTACTAAGGTACAAACAGGTATATACAAGGTGCAAAAAGTATTCTTGTGTACTGTAAGTGTCAGTAATATACCCTAGATCACTACTGATTCCATATCAAGCATACTCTCTACTGTACCTGTTTTGGATACTTGGGGTTCATATTATAACATTATTCCATTTCCATAAATGAGTTATGTGACGTGTGTGTGTGTGTGTGTGTTCTCAGGGTAACCAGGGGGGCAGGCGGTTGCCATGTGGAGATGCGCCTGGTGATCCTGGGGTTGAGTAAAGAGGACGAGGGGGCGGAGCTAACATGTGTCACTGAGAACCAGGGAGGAAGACAAGAGGTCTTCATTCTGCTCAGACTGCAGGGTAGGTCTGCACTTTGGGGGGGTTGGATTTCACTGAGTGAGTGAGTGAGTGAGTGAGTGAGTGAGTGAGTGAGTGAGTGAGTGAGTGAGTGAGTGAGTGAGTGAGTGAGTGAGAGAGAGAGAGAGAGAGAGAGAGAGAGAGAGAGTGAGTGAGTGAGTGAGTGGGTGAGTGAGTGAGTGAGTGAGTGAGAGAGTGAGTGAGAGAGAGAGAGAGAGAGAGAGAGAGAGAGAGAGAGAGAGAGAGAGAGAGAGAGAGAGAGAGAGAGAGAGAGAGAGAGAGTGAGTGAGTGAGTGAGTGAGCGGGTGAGTGAGTGAGTGAGAGAGTGAGTGAGTGAGTGAGTGAGTGAGTGAGTGAGTGAGTGAGTGAGTGGTGGAGTGAGTGAGTGAGTGAGTGAGTGAGTGAGTGAGTGAGTGAGTGAGTGAGAGAGAGAGAGAGAGAGAGAGAGAGAGTGAGTGAGTGAGTGAGTGAGTGAGAGAGTGAGAGAGAGAGTGAGTGAGTGAGTGAGAGTGAGAGAGTGAGAGAGTGAGAGAGTGAGTGAGTGAGTGAGTGAGTGAGTGAGTGAGTGAGAGAGAGAGAGAGAGAGCGAAAGAGAGACACTGGTGAAATGACTCCAATAATATATTCCCCCCCCCTTCTCTCATATTTCAGACTCAGTGTCCACCTGGGCGGCCGTGGCGGTAGTGGGCTCGGTGTATTTCCTGTTGGTCCTCGCCGTCCTCCTCTACTTCCTGCGCAGGCCCCAGAGGAAGGTGGACTACTTCCTGGCTCGACAGAACAGCTCTTTTTAGATGCCGCGCCGCAAACACAAATACCTCAATGTCATTGGTGCTGTAGGCCCGCTCCTTGATTGACTGTTAATATTGTTACTGCACTGAAATGGCCTTGAGAAATCACTCATTGATTCTTGTGGATATCTAACATCAGTTTGTATACAGACGCAGAACATTATGCAGATTATTAGGCATATAGGTGAACCAGATGCCATATAAACCTGGTTTAAAGAGATGTGTGATGTATGACACTATGAGGGAGAGCTTCTCTATATAGACTCGTCTGACAGATGCAAAAGAAACCTTTTGTGTTTTAACAGTAACCCAGATGATGTAAAGAGGTGTGTGATGTACGACACTATGAGGGCGGTCGAGGCGAGAGGCTGGTAGACGGAGTGTGTGTCCAGGCTCCGCCCCCTCGGCAGTAGAATGTTTCTACCAGTGCAAAATGGGCGCCACTGTAAAGCTCTCATGTAACAATGGGACATAAAATAAAAACGTTTTTCAATAAAAGCTTTTGTCTGGCATTGTGAAACCAAGGAAGGCCCGTCTCTGAACAACTAGTGACCAAGATTAAACAGTCGGATGACAAATGATAATATCACAGCTTTTATTGTTTCTCATTAGATCCAAATATGATTAACACACGATACACAGTCTCTGCAGAAGGCACATTGGGATTCTCCTGGTATGCGGTTAGTGCATTCATTAGTTCAATCATTCATTAGTTCAATCATTCATTAGTTCAATCATTCATTAGTTCAATCATTGCTGGCATTTGTGACACAGTCTGGTGTTTGGTTCTTATCTCAGCAGTTCTCAAAAGGCACTAGTGGTCCCAAAAACTTATTTAAAATTTTATTTTTTTAAAACTTTTTTTTCATATTATGAAAATTATTATTATTAGTATTGAAGGTGACGAACCCTAGCCTCGTGAGACCATCCTGATTTCGCAAGCTCACATTCGGTTTCTCTCTCCATAGAGATCTGTTTGTGCCAGATCAGAAAACGATTTCGCCAATCAGCGTTGGTTCTGAGGAATTTGAAACACAAACGGCTAAGCTGTGATGACAGCTCTGAAACTGAAAAATGACCTTGGCCTACTTAAGGACCAAAATACTGGACTGATATGTGTAGAACAAGATCAGGTATGGTATTGGTGATATTGCACAGCTTTTAGTAGAAGACATTGAGCCAGAATTCCCCAACATATATGGGGGAGTAGATCCCACTTTAAAATCAAATGGAAAGTAAACCAAGAACTCTGAGGCCTACAGTCCAAGAGCAAGTCTTCCGGTAGGTCTCTCTCAGTGATGATCTCCCCACTGCCTCTCTCTCAGGCCTTCTTGAAGCTGATGAGGTAGTCGGGATAGGCTCCCGCATCACAGAACACCACAAAGATCATTGGCTGCTTCAGGTTGTCAACTGCGCAGTCGTGGAGGTCAGAGCCGGGGTCGCCGGGGGTCAGGGGGTCCGGCTCCTTGATGTCCTGCCTCCCCTGGCAGGGTTTACCCACCAGGACCCTGGCGCGGTACATGTACTTCAACCCGCTGGCGTCCGGGTTGGAGTAGGCGTCCTGGCAGGAGTACCACGTGTCTTTGGCGAAGTAGGTTCCATTGCCATACATTGTAGCTGTGGAGGGAAATATACATATGGGTTAAAATTAGAAGTTCTCACCTCAGAAATGTTCTCAACCAGATATTAATACTTAATTAATACGTATTTGTGTGAACTCGTCCACACTGTAAATGAGGTAAACCTCAGTGCTTTACGAGTATAAATAAAGGTTTGAAATGAAATTAAATGAAATTCCTTTCATAAGAAATGAAATGGATGTTGTTCAGAAAGCACTGTTGCTATCAGAGCAGACTAGGGAGGTGCTTTCTGCTCTCTTCCTCACCGTTCCTCCCACAGAAGCTCCTGTTGAAGCCGTTGGTGTTGATCTTCAGGCAGATGTCCTTGGTGGTTCCGTGGTAGAGGTTCATCTCGTTCTTCTGGTTGGGATACTTCTTGTCCAGAGCCTGCTTCTTCACAGCGTACCTCTGCCACAGGTTCCGGCTCTGGATCCTCTTGATCTGAAGAGGAAACCACGGAGGTGTGGTCAGTGACCAGTGTTGCGCATGAACGCACTAGAAGAGCGCCGGTCACTGAACGCGCTCGTGTTTGTGATGAACCGTGAACTGAACGCACCCATCGGAAGCTGCCGATCCTGAACGACGTTCACTCTTGCGGTAGTTAACGCCGCCCCCGCGATAGTAAACTAAGCGTGGCCAGATACTGTGGAACTTTCCAGGTGAAAACCGGCGTAACGCACACAAAACAGCCCAAAAGATTTGGCGGAAAACCACCCAGTCTGGCAACACGACTGTGTCACACTGTTTGACGTCACCAACATGGCTAATATGCTACATCCATGGATGGCTAGTGAAGGGACTTCAGACGCTGCATATGAATACTTTTCTACCTCAGCCTGGGTACTTTTCTCCCTTGTGTTGGTACAGGATCATAAACCCCTTCACCAAGCATGGGAATGTGTTTTATGTTTTTGAACTGCTGCAGAGTAATTTGGTTCATGCAGTATAATTAAAATGACCATTGCATCTACAGTAGGCTATCCCTTTGCTGTACCTCTGGTTTCACTTTCTGCATAATAGGAAACTACAGACACTTTTTCAGTAGTAAAACGTATTAATTAAGTAATCGCTGTCTATGATTCTATAACGGGCTGTGGTGATGATTGGGGGATGGATGGATAAGAGGTATTATAAACAGAACAAAGAACTCTGGGAAGTTTACCTCAACCACTTTGATTGTCGGCTGCTTTGTAGCATTTGGTTGCTTGCAGGTTCTGAGGAATTCCTTCTCAACTTCCTGGTATTCTTGTGAGCTGGGAACCAGGTCAACAATGGCCAGATCTTTGGAGTCCATTTTGGACCAGCTTGGTGGGGGCTGAATAACAGCTGAGAACACACACACACACACACACACACACACACACACACACACACACACACACACACACACACACACACACACACACACACACAGACGGAAACAATAGTCACTCTACACAAAAACTGTAGTCAGACATTATATTGAAAGATGTTGATCTTATTGAGAGTTTGGCCTGATCTTATTGAGAGTTTGGCCTGATCTTATTGAGAGTTTGGCCTGACGCTATATGGATGTGTGACTGTCTGAAGAAGGGCTTGTAGCCCGAAACGTCATCTCGGTGTCAATAAAAAAATCCTGGGAGCATATTTCTGGTGTGCAGACTCGACTTTTCCTGAAGAGTTTGTTTTTCTGTCTAGCATCCAGTTTTAAACATTTCGGATGTACGTGCCTTTGTCCATTTCCTGCAATGCCTCAAACTCTACCTGTGTCAGCATCCACCCTCAGAGTCCTCTTCACTCTACTGATGGCCCCTTTGCTGTCGGTCCGCTGCATGCTGCTCAGGTCCACGCTGTATGTCTCCCCCTGGTGGCTGTAGGTGTAACTACGCGTCTTAGCGTGGAAGGCCAGCTCCAGGTCGTAGCTGAGGCTGGAGTCCAGCTCCTCCCAGGCCTCCCCCTCCCCCGCCTCCCAGCGCACCGTCCCCCTCAGCCTCCTCTCCTCCCCCGCACGGCTCTCCCGATCCTTGGCTCCCTGCAGCAGGTTGTTGACCTGGAGGACGGAGGCCAGCACGTCGTCCTTCTTCCCCGAGAGGGTCAGCCGGTCCTGGGACGCCGCCACCTGGACGCACACCTGGTTCTTCCGGCTGAGGGCCAGGATGGCCTCCTTCTCGGGCTCCAGGAGAAGGGCCAGGTGGCTGGACCACACGTCCTGGCTGCTGAGCTCCTCGGAGAGCTGCTCCTCCAGGAGCGTCTTGGCCTGCAGCAGGCCGGCCGGGGAGCCGGCGTACACCTCCACCTCCATGACAGGGAAGGGCACGGCCGCAGTGGCGCTGGCCAGGCACAGGGGGGCGCTGGTGGGAGAGGAGGAGGTGGACTGACTGGGTCTGGGGCCTTTAGAAGATTTCCTGGTCTTTTTGGCAGCTGTGGTAAGAGGGTATAAATCAGGAGTAGAAGTTACCAATGAGAGAAATGAATATTAACACTAGTAGTATTAGTATGGAGCTGTTGGCAGCTGAAGTGCTGTGATCTTTATTGGAGATACAGGTAGAGAGGTCGTTTTACTGGTGCATGAAACACACCTCTAATTCCGCGGTACTCTTGCCATTTAGCAACTTGTGTGTGTAGTCAAATCACTAATTTTTTATTATTCATTATTATTCATTAGTATTATTCATTATTTTGCGGCGCGTTAATTTCTGCGTACCTCGATCACAGCCGCCGGCCCAAAGGAAGTCAGAGGACGTGAGGTCGACGCGTACGCGTGGTCAAAGCAACTATATCACCATCGGGCTTTAGAGACCATGAGCTCTCGTTTAATATTCTTTAGCCCTCACACTCACCACTTGGAATCACTTTCTTGTACTTCTTCAAGACCTCCTCAAAATCCTTCATCATCTTGTTTTGGAAAATGACAATGTGAACGGAGGTAAGTAAGGGCTTCCTGAAGGCGCGCAGGAAGTGGTCTACAGCTTCCATCATGGCGTTCCCAACCTGCAACGCCCCCAAGTTCCCCGCACCTGGAGCAGACGAGGAAAAATACCACGTTACACCTCGAATCTGAGAGAAATAAACTTTGGTTTCTTCAGTGTCCATTGAATCCAATATGTTTATCATACATATCAAATATACGCTTTATTGTAAATATAGAAGTGTCAAAATCATGTCAATATGGAGAGTAAATACTACTAATGGAAATATTGTGTGATATGTGACTGTATCACACCTGTGCCAAGAGCTGGGAAAGAGACGGACTGTATTTTCTTGTCTTCACACATCTTCAACACTTTGAGCACGGAGCTGGTGACGTCCTCTTCCTTGGTCTGACCCACCATGTGGACGATGTGCTTGGCCTGGAGGTTGCCAGGTTTGGTGAGGACCACACCGTCGCTGGGCTGGGTACCTGAGGTCAAACAGAGGTCGAACAGAAATACAGCAACGGATCAATAACTACACCATTAGTCTACTGTGCTGTAGATGGTAGAATTTGTCATCACGTAAAAAATTGAAGATGTCATCCCCTTAATTGACCATTGAGCATTCTTGAATGACCATTCTAAATTGACCATACTTAAATAATAAAAACAATAAAATAAAAATGTCTCATACCCAGACTTTTACACTCGTCCACAACTGTCTGACCAGCTGCTTTGAGGATGGCACCCGACACACCTGCACAGTGAACATGTGTGTTACTTATGATTGAGTCAATCACATTGTCATGAGATTGTTTTGTATGTGTATTCACTGGGTACATATGTACACACAAAAAACCACAAGAAGCTTAACTGAACTCAGGTTGAGAGGAGGAGGAGGAGGAGGAGGAGGAAGAAGCTAACCTGAGCTCAGGTTGAGGAGGAGGAGGAGGAGGAGGAGGAGGAGGAGGAGGAAGCTTACCTGAGCTCAGGTTGAGGAGGAGGAGGAGGAGGAGGAGGAGGAAGAAGCTTAACTGAGCTCAGGTTGAGGAGGAGGAGGAGGAAGCTTACCTGAGCTCAGGTTGAGGAGGAGGAGGAGGAGGAGGAGGAGGAGGAGGAAGAAGCTTACCTGAGCTCAGGTTGAGGAGGAGGAGGAGGAGGAGGAGGAGGAAGAAGCTTAACTGAGCTCAGGTTGAGGAGGAGGAGGAAGAAGCTTACCTGAGCTCAGGTTGAGGAGGAGGAGGAGGAGGAGGAAGCTTACCTGAGCTCAGGTTGAGGAGGAGGAGGAGGAGGAGGAAGCTTACCTGAGCTCAGGTTGAGGAGGAGGAGGAGGAGGAGGAGGAAGAAGCTTACCTGAGCTCAGGTTGAGGAGGAGGAGGAGGAGGAGGAAGCTTACCTGAGCTCAGGTTGAGGAGGAGGAGGAGGAGGAGGAAGCTTACCTGAGCTCAGGTTGAGGAGGAGGAGGAGGAGGAGGAGGAAGAAGCTTACCTGAGCTCAGGTTGAGGAGGAGGAGGAGGAGGAGGAGGAGGAGGAGGAGGAAGAACCTTACCTGAGCTCAGGTTGAGGAGGAGGAGGAGGAGGAGGAGGAGGAGGAGGAGGAGGAGGAAGAAGCTTACCTGAGCTCAGGTTGAGGAGGAGGAGGAGGAGGAGGAGGAGGAGGAAGCTTACCTGAGCTCAGGTTGAGGCTGGTATTGGTGCTGCTCACAATGGCGTCAGTCTTCTCCTTGGTGATGTCACCACAAAACACTTTGACCTTCACCGGCCCGATCATGGCTTCAGTGGTGTTGGCTGGATGAACAGGGGTCAAAGGGTACCATATAAAGAAGGGAACTGTGCTGTAGAAATCATGTAGATATAAGCGCCAGAATATTTACAATATTTCATGTTCGCAGTATGAAACAGTTTGAAATTAATTGGACTGACTGCTAGCATCTTCATCTTCAGAGGTAGCTGACCAATCATCATCCTCATCCTCAGAGTCATCTTCATCCTATATTACAGTCAAAAAGAAGTGTTAAGAAAACTCCTCACAACCCTGCAGAGTGAAGCGCCTTCATGGAGGCATTGCCATCATCACCCAAGGTGTCGTTTCAATGACCACATTAAATCGACAGCAAGGGAATTACACCTGGACACTGACGTCTCCAAATCCATCATTTACCATCACTTTGGATTTCCACTGGTCAAGTCCTCTCTGGACGTCCTGCAGGACCTTGTCCTGGTTCAGGACCACGTAGATGAGCTTGAGGACGGTGGAGGAGCGCTGGGAGAGGTGGTCTCTGATGCCCTGGAGCATGGCTCCCACAGACTCCGCCCCTGATAAACCACCGCCGCCTGGGAGAGGAAGGGGCAGATGGGGGAGAGGAAGGGTCAGAGGTCAGATGGGGGAGAGGAAGGGTCAGAGGTCATGTATAACCTGGAGTAAGGTATAACCTGGAGTGAGGTGTAACCTGGAGTGAGGTGTAACCTGGAGTGAGGTGTAAACGGGAGTGAGGTACAAGCGGGAGTGAGGTAAAAGCGGGAGTGAGGTGTAAACGGGAGTGAGGTACAAGCGGGAGTGAGGTAAAAGCGGGAGTGAGGTGTAAACGGGAGTGAGGTACAAGCGGGAGTGAGGTAAAAGCGGGAGTGAGGTGTAAACTGGAGTGAGGTATAACCGGGAGTGAGGTGTAAACGGGAGTGAGGTACAAGCGGGAGTGAGGTGTAAACGGGAGTGAGGTACAAGCGGGAGTGAGGTGTAAACGGGAGTGAGGTACAAGCGGGAGTGAGGTGTAAACGGGAGTGAGGTACAAGCAGGAGTGAGGTGTAAACGGGAGTGAGGTACAAGCAGGAGTGAGGTACAAGCGGGAGTGAGGTATCACCGGGACTGGTTTTCCTACCACTTCCGACGGCGGGGAAGGACACGGTGGTGATCTGCCTCTCCTCACAGCGCTCCAGCACCTTGGTCACGCGCACCGTGGCGTCCGTCACAGAGTGGGGCCCCAGCATGTGGATGATGAAATCACAGGGTAGGTCCCCTCCACTGGTTACTCCTGCCTCACTGCCCTTCAGAGGGCCTTCAGAGGAGCAGAGAGGACAACACACACACACAATCAATCAATCAATCAACTAATCAATCAACTAATCAATCAATCAATCAATCAATCAATCAATCAATCAATTCCTTTATTTAACCAGATAGGCATCATTGAGATTAAAATATCTTTTTCAAGAGCGATCTGGCCAAGAAGGCAACAGAAACAAACATACAGCAATAAAAGAGACATAACAACAGACAATACAGAGAGACATACTTTCACAGCAAGAATCAGTTGTAGGGCAAGTTATCAAACACAGTTGCATTGACCAAGAGAACTGGTTTCATAGTCTTTTAAAATGGATTTAAATTCACCCACACAAGTTAAACTGTAAGACTGTGGCACATACACCAGGTGACACCATGTGACATAGGACAAGTCTAGTCCTGGACTACACTGTCCGCACACCGTTTGAAAAGCTCCCAAAGTGATTTAATAAAGCGTTTCAGCCGGCGTGGCCTGCTTCAGGTGTAACAGGTAATACCTGTTGTAAATGTTCAACTTTGACCCCACTTGGGTTCAACACATTCCCCCTGTACTGTATATATATCCCACCCTTTCACATGTTTGGTGTTGCACCTGAAGCAGGACACGCCGGCCCAAACGCTTTATTAAATCACTTTATACACATTTAAACTACATTTAAACCTTTCTTCTGTTAAAGGAGGAACAGGACACTCACGGATGTGTTGGCACTCTCGTTCAACCGTACTCCCAGCTGCTTTGAGAATCGCTCCAGAGACCCCTGAAAACAACAAGGGGAAATTAATCTGCTTATCCTTCTGGGAGAACTAGATTAGACTGACCATTCATTTGAGACAGACATGAAAAGTCATTTAATTTCTTTCTTTCTTATCTAGTCAGTGGCATAAAATAAAATAAATGGTTCCCTTACATCAGGGGTGTCAAACTCTGGCCCGCGGGCCAAATTTGGCCCGCAGTGTAATTATATTTGGCCCGCGAGGCAATACCAAATGACTACTAGAGCTGGCCCGCCAGTATTCGATTTTGCATGTCTGCACTATTAAGTTATATATTGTATGGTAATAAGCGTTGCTTGTTCCATATTCAATGTTAAAGCAAAACTTGTTTGGGTCCATATTAAAATTTTCATTTGTTCAATGTTGGCCCGCGACTTTTTCAAGTTTTAAATTTTGGCCCACTGTGTATTTGAGTTTGACACCCCTGCCTTACATGATAAATAGAGCAGTGTGTGTAATGTACCAACATAACCATTTAATGAATGTACAGTACTAACCTCCAGTCGAGTTGATATCAGAGTTGGAGGTATTCACAATGCCTCTGACTGATTCAGTGGTTATGTCGCCTCTCCTCACCTCAACTCTGACCCCATGGATCAACACTAGGGGAAGGGGAGGTCAATGATAAACAATTACTTGGATTATTTCATTAGAGTTAAGGCAATACATAGCGTTTTCTCCGGTTTTCTCTGAACTGCGCCCCCACAGGCTCTACGAGATTGTCTTTTTGTGTGTTGGCTGTAAGCCGACACACCAAGAAGAGAGAATCCTATTTGTCGCTCCCTTCCTCTTTCTTCTTGTTCTTTTTCTGGCTTCCTCTGTGATGTTTCGCTTCAGTTTTCTCACCTCCGCCATGATATCATTGAGCTAAAAAACGCATGATATCCATAGACAGGGAATAGTTAGCTACTACTGTGTTGTTTAAGCACAACGTTGCGCATGCGCACTTCGACTGAATGCTGCGTCCCGGGGGCGCGAGTTTTGAAAGGTAATAAATGTCAATGTATTAACTTTCTGAGTAGACTGGACGATTCAGCTTACTTTTAGTAAATCTAATTGGAGAATTAGCACCAGACATGTTTGTAAAGGTCCAAATATCGTGATGTATTGCTTTCATTTTTACAAAACAAATAAAAAATACAAAAATCGTTATCAAACCTTGATTTGAAGGAAGCTTAGACTGAGGTCTTTGAGATGCAGCCTTTGGCTAAACAAAAAAATACCATTACTGTATGTTAAAGTCTCATAAATCAATACAACATTACAGCAGAAAACATCACATTCCGTGGAAGCTAAAGATCAATCTTAATTCAAATCAGACTTAATAATTCAACGTTTTGTATCAGACTTACCTGTTTGACACGCTGTGTCTTGGCGTTTCTCTTGGTGATGTATTTGAGCATGCTGTCGAAAACCTTCTGCTCAAAAGCAACTATGAAGATGCGTTTGATGCTGGAGGAAGCAGTCTGAGACGCATGGTTCTCCAGCCCTCTCAGCATGGCCTTGAGGGAGTGTTTGGGGTCAATGCCACCTCGCCCTACGGTTCCATAGAAACACACATCACCTTCGGGATCACCGAGTGACTGCGCACAATAGGTATTGTAACTAGAGCAAAATTATTTTTTTATTTGAATGTTTTTTTGTGTCAGTTATTGAATTTATGTGGTAGAGCCACCGCCCATAAATAAACGAGCGTGGGTCATATATTTGTTCATAATAGACCCTTTTACAGCCTTCAACAGCACAAGTATGCGCGCGCATTCTTGAAACAATAGCAGGCGGAGACAGACGAATTCAGAGCAAGGAGAACTAAAGAGCCGTATTTTTAATAAAGGACATAATGAATGAAAAGTGAACCAATCATATAATGAAATATCATAGCTATCAATTGATATGTTAAATATAATGTGAAATCAGGGGTGATACCTGTGCCGATGGTGGGGATGGCCACACTGGCAGCCTGCTTGCTCTCGCACAGCTGAAAGACTTTCTCCACAGAGGTGGTGATATCGGTAGTGTTGTCAGGTCCGACCATCTGGGCGATGTGTTTACAGCTCAGGTTCCCACTCCCTGTCAGGACAACGCCACCAGCACTCTGGACACCTGGCGAAACAGCTCCAGTCATTAATAAGGGATACGAGGTTCAAGTTGAATAACTAAATGTATGATGGCTGAAGATATCAAAATGTTGATTTCGTAACCCGATTGTATCAAATAATGTAGGTCTATACCTCGTGTTTTGCATTCATCCATGACAGATTTCCCCGCTGCTTCTAGTATGGCTCCAGACACACCTGTGCAGAAGACATTTGATTTCCGGTTGTGAGTCAAAGCAAACTGAAAACAGCTGGCAAAAAGTTCACTTCAAAAACCAACACATGTACAATCCAAATAACGCATGACTAGACA
This sequence comes from Borostomias antarcticus, assembly GCF_949987555.1. NCBI lineage: Eukaryota > Metazoa > Chordata > Actinopteri > Stomiiformes > Stomiidae > Borostomias > Borostomias antarcticus. Next base: position 28,510,634 of record NC_140242.1, read on the forward strand.
AAGTGAATGGACTGACCAGAATTCAGATTGAGATGGATGTTGTTGGAATTCACAATAACATCCACAGTCTCTTTGGTGATGTCTCCCTTCTTAAGGATCACAGAGACTCCAGCAATAGTCACTGTTGGCAGGGAAAGACCAGGGAGAGCATCTGAGTTATTATATCAACAGGCTAATTAGATGTACAGTACGGTGATGCTGAAGCATGATTCCTAGTTGAAGGAGACTACCTGTAGACCCTGAGCCTGGTTTAGCTAGTAGGGGTGGAGCTGAGGTGTGTGACGCACTCTGTGTAGGAGGAGGAGTAGCTGGTGCTCTGTTTGGCACTGTAGTTTGATGATAGCCCTGTGCAATAAAGATAAGATCAAAACATTTGACCCATTTACAGCATATCTCCCTGTGCGACCGATGCATCACAAGACAAGCAGACAAGATCTGTTAACCAGGACAAGCAGGCTGTGTCATAGCATTTAACACAAATCCTGTTTAACTGGATACTTCAAGTGTGGGAGGTGTAGAAGCTAACTCACCAAGTCTTCAATGGCTGACCGTAATTCTTCAATGACCTTGGCATCAGACTCTAACAGATATATGTTCTTTAGGTGTTGAGTTGATGTTTGATGTCCACCGATGAATTCACGAATTCCGCTGACCACTGCTTCACAGCTCTGTTTGACTGGGAAGCCAAAAGTGCCACAGCCTAGCACTGGCATCCCAATCGAGAGGCACTTCCTGTTGTCTGCTTTCAGCAGAGTTTCACAGACGACCGTCTCAAGATACTTGCCATTGAGAGTTGAGGTTCCCCACACAGGGATCACTGCATAGACCAGCTCCTTGGCTCTGATGGTGCCTGGGTTTGACATAACCACATCTCCTGCCATTAAGCTCTGTTTCTCCTTTAGGCACTTGTTAATAACCTCCTTGATCTCAGGCCCTCCGACTTGAAGGAACCGCTTGGCGATTGGGTTATCGAACGCCATGGTGCTCAGGGGACAAACTAAAGCATCTGATGCAAATTGCGAGATACAACCCTGAACAATGGTTAAAGTGAGACTTCCTTCTATATCGAAACTGTGCTTCTGAGAGTCAGTGGTCACTTGCGGTAAAAGATAGAGAATGCACTGCAGTTCTTTGGCTTTGGCCTTCAGCGCCACCTGGTTCTTCTCCAGGACCTTGGACTGTCCAGCATTGGAGTACACATGCTTCTCTGTTGTGATTGCACCGACCCTAATTTTCACCGCCTCTACAGCCTCTTCGATCTTTTCACTCGCCGCTGTGACTTTCAGGCAAGGGGATCCCTGAGTTTTGCAGGCCAGAATAGTCACCCCCAACCCCAGGACCGGAGAAAGGTCCACGAAAGACGCAAAAAACTCTGCTTCTTGGACTGATTTCAGAGGGACATCCACTGTCGTGAGCTTCTTGTTCTCTAGGTAGCCTTTTATCTTGCTTAACACATCTGCCACCACACTGGACAAGCCACAAATTTCAATCTTTGCTCCGAATGGTGAGATGCTGACATTTTGGCAGTTAAGGCTAGATTCAAGGTCCTTGTTCAGTTCGGAGAAAAACTGCATCCATTGTTCACTTTTCGTGACATTGACTTGATCTGTGCTGAGTCCGATGACCTCTTCTCTGATGACCTCATGAAGTTTGTCTTCAGCCCTCAGGATGTCACCTTTCTCTGCAAGGATCTGGATGGACTCATCGCCAAGGAGAAATACAGATGAAATGTGGTTCTGAGCGAAGTGATCTCTTTCAAATTTCTTCAGATCCATGGACTTCATGAATTTCACCAGAGGTGCAGACAGATCAAGCGGTTTGGCTTCAACGTTCATCTGGGTCTCTTTTATGAGTCCCTCTGCTCTGCTCACCTTGTCCTTCAAACCCTTTAGACAGATGACTAAGCTTTCTTCATCTTTGGAGAGCATCAGGTTCCCTATTTTGCCAGAGATCCGGTCACAGATAAAATCCAGCTCCTCCTTGGATTTAAACAAGATCTTTCTCTCAATCGTGTCCCTCTCCATCTCAAGCTCTTCATTAGCGTTCTTCAAAATCTTCTCCAGTTTCTCAACAACGTTCTTGATCTCTGTCTGTGTTCCCACCACTACTACCTTACCTCCATCTCTCATGTAGGAGATGCTGGTATCAAGGCAGTTGAGCTCGAGGCAGCTGCCCTCAACTCTCTCCCAAACCTCCAAAGCAGCAGACAGCTGGACCTCCTTGTACTTCTCCAACAGGTCCAGAGCCTCTCTGTTGACCTTCCTCTCCCATGCAGGGCCCAAGCGGAGTGCGCCCAAAGACTCCTTCTCCATGGTCATCTGCAGTTCCATCTGAGGCGGCTGCGTGGCCATGTTGATAGAAACGTTAGCATGGAGCTTCTGTAGTCTGGTCTGGATCTCCTGCTTGCGTCCTTGGACACGGTATATGAAGCCCAGGAGCTCCGGGCTCAGAGGAAGCACCACTTTGGTGGGGAGGTCTGTTTGGATGGCAGTTGGTCCACTCAGAACCTTCTGCAGGCTGGAGTAGAAGAGTTGAGCTGTGAGTTCAACCCCGCTGAGATGGTGTTTCTGCTCCACCACCCTCTGTGCGGCTGTAACAAGAGAAACAGCGGATCAAATGTATGAATGAAGCGAGATCTTTAAAGTACTATCCACTGTATCTACAGTATCTATGTATCTATCCATGTATCCATCCATCCATCTTAAACTAAGACCTGTCATAGCTGTAGTCAATGCATGAAAAATGTCACTCTTGTTGTTTTGATATTCAGTGCCCTATTATGTTTATGACATTATACCACTTTCACTGTAAAAATTCAAATCAAGTTTCACCAAAATTTCAGATGACCTACTGTGACAGTCCTCAAAGCTTATGACCACACTCTTGTATTGGGTGACCCAGAACAGGGATCTGATATCACCCCCTTTGCTTCTCTTGTTGGAGAAGTAGAGACTGAGGGTGTCTTCCTTGATTTGGCTCATATCTCCTTGGACAAGCACAGAGTCAGTCAGCTCCAATCTGCATGCTGCTATCTCTCCAAAGTCCAACTTAGAAGAGCACCTCTTCAGGAAGGACTCTACATCTGTGGACATGTACATAGACATTGATATGACAGAATGCAGTTGGGCCGTGGACTTCATTCATAGTTGGAAATGTTCTGCCATAGATGATTTGGTGTTAGTTTTGACCCACCGATATCCTGTTTGAAGGTGACCACGATTCCGTCTCCATCGTCGAGTGTCTCCCAGGCGTGGTCAGCCCCTTGGCTACAGCTGTGGATGAACAAGGAAACCAAGCTGCATTTGCAGCTGTCATCAAACCCACTCAGGACAAAGCGCCGTGGGTCCAGCTTCCCCTCGTCCACTCTATCATGGTACACCTCCACCGAGATCCCAAACTTCTTCTCCTCAACGGCAAGGACCTTCTCCACATCTGAGGGTAAGTATTTAGGGCACAGAGCTTAACCAATAGGACCCTTGCATAGATCAATAGATTACATTCCATACACTCTCATATTGTCTAAAATGTAATGTACCTATCTCAGTATCACCAATATTTTCAGTATCGCTGGGAATTGTAAAGACTCAATTAATGGAAAGGTGTAATTGTTTCATTTGAAATGGTAGCAGGTGTTGTCTAGTGACCTGTGGGTACTTCCTCATTCACTGTATTACTGGCAGTGCTGAGTCATGCCATTGTACCGGTAACCTCTGAACATCACAAGCATGATAGACTCTAGTAGACATAATAATCAACTGTTTATATTGTCAGAAAAGAGTTGAAATCTACATGAAAATCATGTCTATTACATTTGAAAATTATTAATTCAATCAGTACAGACAACCATACCTGACTGATTGGACAGTTTGAGGATCCAGCAGTTTTTTCCATGTTTGATAAGGCAGGGTGCCTCAGACACAAACTGTTCAAAGTACATCACACAGATCGCTTTAGTGACATCATCGCCGTGTCTGACCAGTAGTGAAAGGACCCCTGTTTTAGCATCATCATTCACTGAATCTGAAAAAATGAACATGCACACCATACATGTAGGATACAAACAAATGAGCATCCTAAATGTGTTTTCTGATCATCCTCTCCGAATGAGATTTTTTTTTCATGAAGTAAGCCTAATGCCAATCATACGGTACCTGCCGTGTCCTCAAATACATCACAGTCCTAAATCAGACAAAAATGTAAATTAGGTTCCAATTACATATCACATGTATGGCCGACAATTATTGCAAATACCGACTTAGGACCTCACTCCCTATTCCCTATATGGGGTTCACCATGTAGTGAACTACCAGGGGAATGGAGAAAATGTAGGGTACATGCGCTGTTCCCTGGAAATCAAGGTGAATTGTGGGTAATAAATAGTGGACTATATAGGGAATGAAAATTCCGTGGAGAATTCGGACACTACAAACAAAATGGCTGACGCCCCATATAGTGCACTATATAGTGAATAGGGAGCGATTCCAAACACAGCCATAGTCACCTTCTCCTCCGCCCTGGGGACAGAGTTCCTTAGCAATGTGAGTTTTGCTTTGTCCGGGCGAGGTAAACGCGGTGGTTTAACTTTTCTCACTTCTTTGACATCCTCCTTCAGTTTCACTTGAAGCACAATCTCTCCAAAAGGTCCTTTAAAGTTTACCAGGTGGGTCTTTTTTGTCAAAACCTTTTGCATATCTAGAGAAGAGATGACACGTATTCATCACACAGTACACTGGACAACGTTTCATGTTGTGTTATCAAATCACCATGGGTAATAACTCCTACAGTACTATACTACTTCCTGTCTCCACGATAAGGCATTATATTCATACGATAAGGCATGATATTCATACAATAAGGCATGATATTCATATGATAAGGCATGATATTCATATGATAAGGCATGATATTCATACAATATGGCATGATATTCATACGATAGGGCATGATATTCATACGATAGGGCATGATATTCATATAAGGCATGATATTCATATGATAAGGCATGATATTCATATGATAGGGCATGATATTATGATAAGGCATGATATTCATATGATAAGGCATGATACTCATACGATAGGGCATGATATTCATATGATAGGGCATGATATTAATATGATAGGGCATGATATTCATATGATAAGGCATGATATTCATATGATAAGGCATGATATTCATACAATAAGGCATGATATTCATACGATTGGGCATGAAATTCATACGAATAGGGCATTAAATTCATATGATAGGGCATGATATTCATACAATAAGGCATGATATTCATACAATAAGGCATGATATTCATATGATAGGGCATGATATTCATACGATAGGGCATGATATTCATACGATAAGGCATGATATTCATACGATAAGGCATGATATTCATATGATAGGGCATGATATTCATACGATAGGGCATGATATTCATACAATAAGGCATGATATTCATACGATAGGGCATGATATTCATACAATAAGGCATGATATTCATACGATAGGGCATGATATTCATACAATAAGGCATGATATTCATATGATAGGGCATGATATTCATACAATAAGGCATGATATTCATACGATAAGTCATGACAGTCATAATACTTGTACAGGGGGGGGGGGGGGGGGGCACAACCTAACGCCAGGGCTCGATGTTTACCTTTTCCCCAAGTAGCACTGTGCTACCATGTTGAAAAATTTAGTAGCACACACAGAATTTTAGTAGCATAATGAAAATTCTGCAATTTTCGTATGACAACAAATTATCATGATTATTTTTAATATTACGACCGACCGTAACAAAAATAGAGACACACAATGTAAAGGGGAAGTAAGAATAAATGTATTAATTTATTAATAATATAAAGATGCAGCAAATGGGATGTGGCATGAGTAAATCAGTGGTGTTAAGTGAGTGGATGTAGTTGAATGTATGGGTGAAGGGGTGTATAGTGAGTGGAGGTAGTTGAATGTATGGGTGTAGGGGTGTTGTATAGTGAGTGGAGGTAGTTCAATGTATGGGTGAAGGGGTGTATAGTGAGTGGAGGTAGTTGAATGTATGGGTGTAGGGGTGTATAGTGAGTGGATGTAGTGAATGTATGGGTGTAGGGGTGTTATAGTGAGTGGAGGTAGTTGAATGTATGGGTGTAGGGGTGTTATAGTGAGTGGAGGTAGTTGAATGTATGGGTGTAGGGGTGTATAGTGAGTGGAGGTAGTTGAATGTATGGGTGTAGGGGTGTTATAGTGAGTAGAGGTAGTGAATGTATGGGTGTAGGGGTGTATAGTGGGTGGAGGTAGTTGAATGTATGGGTGTAGGGGTGTTATAGTGAGTGGATGTAGTAGAATGTATGGGTGTAGGGGTGTATAGTGAGTGGAGGTAGTTGAATGTATGGGTGTAGGGGTGTTATAGTGAGTGGAGGTAGTGAATGTATGGGTGTAGGGGTGTTATAGTGAGTGGAGGTAGTTGAATGTATGGGTGTAGGGGTGTTATAGTGAGTGGAGGTAGTTGAATGTATGGGTGTAGGGGTGTATAGTGAGTGGAGGTAGTTGAATGTATGGGTTTAGGGGTGTATAGTGAGTGGATGTAGTAGAATGTATGGGTGTAGGGGTGGTGTATAGTGAGTGGAGGTAGTTGAATGTATGGGTGTAGGGGTGTTATAGTGAGTGGAGGTAGTGAATGTATGGGTGTAGGGGTGTATAGTGGGAAAACATGAGAAACAACCAAACAAGGAAGGAGAGAGAGACCGTCATGTTTCAGCTGTGCGTCTCCTGAAACAAACACGGTCTTTCCAGCTAACTTTTTATGTGCGACACACCACTTACAGTACATTTTCCTTCCTTTAAAACCAGCCACGGGAACGCGTTCTGCCACTGGGCATTGTGGGCTACCTGTAGACCTTCCACTTCGTGTTGGCAGTGGCACTGATGCCTCCTGCTTCACCCTGAGCCTCCTCTGACCCTCTCTCTGACCCTCTCTCTCTCCTCCTGCTCCCCCCTGCGCCTCCCCTGACCCTCTCTCTCTCCTCCTGCTCCCCCCTGCGCCTCCCCTGACCCTCTCTCTCTCCTCCTGCTCCCCCCTGCGCCTCCTCTGACCCTCTCTCTCTCCTCCTGCTCCCCCCTGCGCCTCCCCTGACCCTCTCTCTCTCCTCCTGCTCCCCCTGCGCCTCCCCTGACCCTCTCTCTCTCCTCCTGCTCCCCCCTGCGCCTCCCCTGACCCTCTCTCTCTCCTCCTGCTCCCCCCTGCGCCTCCCCTGACCCTCTCTCTGACCGGGATCTAGATCTACGCTGTATATGTATGAGTCCACTTATTGATTACAAACATTCATATATTTTAAACTGCTATGTACGCTAGTAGGCTAGGTATACCAGCACATTTTGGTCCAATTCAAACACTGGTTAAATGCTAGCCTACATTATTTTGTAATAGGCTCGCTGAAGAAAACATTCCTTCATGTGCAAGTCTTTCGAGTTGACCACAGAACTATTGTTGAAAATAAAAATGCGGACATTAAATTGTCATGGTTTTGAAAGCGCATTAGGGCAGAAATATTTAGAAAGTTTACCAATTTTTAATTTAAGACTTACAGTATATAGCCTAATTTGTATTATTATTTTTTGCTACAGTTGGTATTTCTTTCGAATTACAAAACGCGCATGTAAATCGCAGGGTCCCTGTTATTAACCTCATTAACTCAAATGTCTTGTAAATTAGCCTATGTACCCCAAACCAAAATGTGTTAGTGTATGCCCCGCTCTCCCCTACACAGAACACTTTTTGTAACCAAAATTGAATAAAATAAAAAGTAGGCTAGGCTACAGTAATTACCTCCATCTTCATTGTAAACCAGCAATGCCTTCCTTTTGTCTTCAGGATAATCTTGTATTCCCACTATATATCCCCCGGACCGTCTTTTGTTTTGAAAGTACAGTTGTAACCGTGGTCTCACTCTGTCCAGGTCGTCTGGGAGACCCTCCACAATTAAGACTTGTTCCGTCATTGTCAGCCTCCAGTCAACGTCCAGAATCACCTGTCAGGTAGTGTCCCAGGCAGGTCGAAATAGCAGTGACTTGTGCTCAAACGTCGGCTGTATCGATCAACTTAATATGAAAATGTTATGATCACCCAGCTGTTTAGTTTCGACTACAACAGAAACCCCCTCACCGTCTGGCGGCGGACTGGAGGATACTTGTTTGTTGCCTTGTCTGTATCTTAAGTTTCACTTTTGATTCTGGATCCATGTGACTTCGGCGAAATCTCTTCTTGGAAAAGGAATCCGAAACAAAAGCACCGACCCTCCACAACGCTCTGTTTGGTCTGAAGTGGATCTTGTTTGTGGTAAGTTACACAATTATGCATTTTATGCTCAATTGAATAATAATAAAGCCCAAGTGCGACGACACGGACTCCTAATGTTACAATTGTATCTTTCACGCAGATAATGAGTGAGTCTGGCCACGATGCGCTGGATGGAGCGGTGAGTAAGATATACTTTCTGTAACAGAATATAAACATCACTAGACTATCCATGTAGCCTATTTAATCCTGTATGAACTGATAAAGTCATTAACAATATGTTCATGGTTTTTACGACTAGCTGGGAGAGGGACTTGTGGCCGACAATGCACTTCTACAGGCCTTGGAAGAGCTAAAGGTAGGCTAGGCTACTCTTACAAATCGATCAGCAAGCATTTTGATTAGCCTACTAGATCATTATTTTCGTGTTTAATATGTTTGATCCATATAAGGCAGTGGTCGAGAAGGAAGAAGACAAAAAGTCTCGGCTAGTTTTGGAGAAACTGGATGCAGAGGATTTGAAAAAAGAGGCCAATAGAGAGATGTTGGCTGTTAACAACCAGGCAGATGAGCAGAAGAACGAGTTCACCAAGATGATGAGAGGGATAAAGGTAAGATGATGCTTTCACCTCCACTAGGGTAGGCTACTCTAGCATGGGCCTACTGTATTACACGAGTGAAGGTTTTTATTCATGCATTAATGGATTCAGTGGATGGAGGCAGTAGTAGATGATATTATTTCATGTTGTAATGTTTTTGTGTTGCATTCCTGTTTTGCAGGACGACGTGTCCCAGTGTGAGAAACGTAACGGTGACCTGAGGGGGAGGCTGAAGAAATGCCTGTCTGATGTTGAAGCTAATCAAGCAAAGTCTGCTAAACTTCTGCAGAAATTCAAGGTAAAAATGAATAAATACATAAATAAAAATAGTATAGTATTAGTGTAACCCATACGTTTCGGCATGCCCTGGGTGGGAATCGAACCCTCGTCTCCCACGTGACTGACATCGTTTTAACCAGCTGCGCCAATGAAAAGCTAGCTCTTCATTTCCGCTGGTGGACGGTATTTATACTGGGGAGTGAGTTTAACCAACAGCTCGCTACCTCACTCAGTTACATTAGTACTGTTGCTGCTTGTGACCAGTACGGTACTGTAACCTCCGAATACCCTACCGGATATGACGCTATGTAACCATCCCTAAAAGCTTGTGTTTCAGGTAAACAACCAAACACAAACTAGATATCATTTTCGTGGTGCTTGCCAAGAACATTTCAGTGAGATCGTGCCACTCTTACAATGTCATAGATTACATTTCGCAACTATGGAACGGCATTGTGTGATATGGGGTTGCATGGAATACCTGTGAATGTGCAAATATTCAAAGAGGGTTCGAATCTATGGACAACCCTCATGTTTGCCACTGTGTCGTCCAGATATATGCTCAGATCCCAGAGAAGAAGGTGAAGTTCACTGGTAAGCTGAGTGAGGAGAGTGAAGAGGACAGCGTTCAGTACATCAGGGGGGTGTTCACCATTACCCAGAAGCCCTCCCTGCTCCTCGGGGCGGGGCAGGCTCTCATCACCTTCGAGGAGGAGAAAGGTACACCGGCAGGAGGAGCTTTGTGAACATTAGTTGTGTGTCTTCATCCAGATAGACACTTTAGGGAAATTCTAATGTCAATGGCAGTTATTTTATTTCTATAGCATAATTCATACACATAAAATAGATGAGATAGATGATAGAGATAAAAACATAAATCCAAAGTGTTCAAATGTGCATATTTATTTCACTTTCATTTAGACATTGTTATTATGAGACGAAGGTCTCTTTTGCAGATGAGCCCTATAAAATCCATGGCTGTGTTGCTAGTAGCCACTCCCATGTTCCCACTGTGATCTAAAAGTCATGTTTCATATTTACCCTTCCTCCTCCCCCAGTGGCCTCCCAGATCCTGAGGATGGCCAAGTGCTTGGTGGCCTGTGACAACAAGACCATCTACGTGAAGCCCAGGGCGATCACCCTGGAGCCCTCTGTGAAGTTCGAGGTACAGTGCCATGTCACAGTAGCAGCAGAGGAACGCACGCACATCAAACAAAGTGCGACAGGTGCTCGACAAAAATTAATAAACTTAAGACCGAGAGAATGTCCTCACACTGTATTTAGCTGTGCAATTGCACCTGAAGGAGGCCATTTTGGCCGAAACGTTGTGCCCTATTTATTAAAACTCACCGTGGGAGCTACATACAGTGTGCGGACATTCTCTCTGTCTTAACAGTACTGTGTCATCACACAAAATAGTAAAAAATGTAAGACTTATACTTTGACGTGAATTACCAGGAGCCTGTGATGTGGATAGATGTTCTCAAGCAAACACACTGAGTCAATGACATCCATGTCATCCATTACATTACATTAGTCATTTAGCAGACGCTTTTATCCAAAGCGACTAACAATAATTGCATTTAACGCAGGAAAAGCCAACGTATTACTACTTGCCAGAACTCACAAGTGCATCTCCTTTCTAAAACAAGTGACTAAGAGCATAATCTAGTGCTGAAGGCAAAGTGCAAAAATAGCAATCTAAAGTACAGTGCAATACAATACAATACAATAAGGGCTTAGGAGGGAGGATTGTTGATCCACTGACAACGTTTTAATCCAAGGTGTACTGTTGTGTCTGGGCAGATCCACCTTGATGTCTCCAAGAAGTCGCTCAGGTTCTCCGGCGTCCCGTCCGCCATGGAGGAGGAGCGGACCCGAGACCGTCTGGAGATGAGCTTCTCCCGGCCCAGTAGAGGAGGAGGGGAGGTGGAGAAGGTGAACTATGACCGGAGGACTGGGACTGGCCAAATCACCTTCCTCAGCACCGGAGGTATAACGGGAAGTGTGTGCGCTTGTGTGTGTGCTCTACTTTTGAATTATAAAAGCAGGAAGTGTGTGTGCAGGAAGTGTGTGCGCTTGTGTGTGTGCTTTTCTTTTAAATTATAAAAGCATAGACAAGATACCCCTCCTTTTAAATTATGTTTAGCTTAATTGTTGATTACTGTACTGTATTTTCTACTGTTCATTTGTATTGTATTTTAAAATTGTAATAGGACATATCATTCATCCTGTGTGAACATGATGTAAGTTCTCCTAATAAAACAAACTCAAAAAGACTAAACAGTCACAGCAAAGTTCAACATGCCAAAGGTTCTCCTTGTTTCCATGTCAACCCCTGTAGTGGCAGAGAGCCTGGCGCTGAACAGGAAGTACTGGGTGGACGTGGAGCCTGAGGTCAAAGTGAACGTTGGTCCGGTTTACGATTATCAGCTGAAGAAGTTCCAGGTAAGATTCTAGCCTGAAAAAAAGATTTGTTAATCACTTTTTCATGTTGTTTGTGTATGTTGCCTTCTTTTGAGCCTTTTGTTATTGATCTTTCTGGACTTAAGTTTGTAAAGGGAGTGTTATGTATGTTAGTTTGTAAAGGGAGTGTTCAGGTCAGACTCCAAAGAAAGCTCTATTGGTTCAGAAGCAGTAGATTTGATTTGAAGTGAACTTTGAGAAAAGCAGTCATCCTCATCTTTGTGTTATTCTAGCTTGGGAGAGGCCCTCTGTGGATTACAGTATAGAGGTTCAACCAATGTTCATTCAACTAACCGTTTGCTAAACGTAATACCGCAAAGCACTACAGTAAGATGCTCCTATCCTGATAAAGCGTGGGCTAACTGCATCCCATTCTTCACATAGCTCCTAATCACAGTATCTCACCAATTAGGGATGTTAACAGTTAATTGACTATCGATTAATCGCCAATAAGAATTTACTCGAGTAAGATTTGGTTACTCGATTAATTGCTTGTTAATGGAACAGAACTTTTTTTTTTTTTTTTTTAACGAACATTATCAACGGGAGTTGCGTAAAATGTAATCCTGATTTAGGGTTTGACTGCACATGAGGGCGCCACGCCATGTAGAGAAGGCTAATTGGGATGCCGGAAGGAGACAAAAAAAGAAGACACAGCGGAAGAAGACAAAAAAAACGAAGCGAGCAAAGCGCAGTCCAGCGCAGGACGTTCTTATCAATTAATCAACTATTATTTGTTAAGTTTAACAGTTATCGATTAATGAAATTCCTTGAAATTTGCAACCCTATCAACAATTGCCATCCTTCTCCTCCATCCGAGGGGTCAAGGAAGAATTTTTACAGCTCACTTATCTGACCCCCGGGTGATTACTGTTTTTTTGCTTCCCTCTGGAATATGTAGAGAGTGGGTCGTATGCCCACCTCCCTTGTTCTCTGTAAAGCGCATTGTGTTGCCTCTGGGTATGAAATGCGCTATACAAATAAAGCTTTGATTGATAGATTGATTGAGTTCTTCAGTAACTAATCAGTCTTCCCTCTCAGTCGCTCGGCGGGGCCCCGAAGCGCTCCATCCTCCTAGAGGACATCGAAGACGTGGAGGATGAGGAGGACCTTCAGGACCACCTGGAGATCCACTTCCAGAAGCCCAGCAACTATGGAGGGGAGGTGGAGAGCATCAAGTACATCTCCTCTGGGAAGACCAAGGCCTTCTTCATCGAGGACGTGGCCGAGATGGAGGCCTGAGATCTCACCTCACACCATCTATAGGCTAGGACCTGGAAGTCTCTACACCATCTATAGGCTAGGACCAGGAAGTCTCTACACCATCTATAGTCTAGGACCAGGAAGTCTCTACACCATCTATAGGCTAGGACCAGGAAGTCTCTAAACCATCTATAGTCTAGGACCAGGAAGTCTCTACACCATCTATAGGCTAGGACCAGGAAGTCTCTACACCATCTATAGGCTAGGACCAGGAAGTCTCTGTCTTCCCATTTGTAGTCATTACATCGCGCATGGAAAAAAATAGATCTTAGACACTCAGTGTAGAAAGGGAATGAACCGAAATCCAATTGTGCAATACGTACTGTAGGTTGACATTTATTGTTTGGAAAGGATGCAGGATGTTTCGTTTTAGTTTGAACAAACACACGATTAAACACATGGCTTATGATTTGGTATAATTTACTATTCCCAATATAATACTGTACCAGGTGAATGTCTGATTGCATTGTTCTGATCGTATAATAAAGGTGGAGCTGATAGAAGATTTGACCTGAACAGATTCTGTCTACATAGACTGTCCAGCCAGAGGTGTACAGTAGGTGTACAGTAGGTTTGGGTAGGGCAATAGATACTGTATGTTCATACCAATATCAAGCATTCATTGAATTGTCTCTACCTATACATTTTGATAAGGTGTGATTATCATAGTTAAAGTGAATAAACCTTAACATTACTTGAAGAAATCATTTACTAAAGAAGTTTTATTTAGTATTTGAATGAATTAATTTTCTTTTGGTCTCATCAATGTTCAAAACAAACCCTACATGCATACAGCTGATCTCTGGCACTTCCACTGTACTCGCATAACATTCCACTGGGATGAATACCAGCTTGATCAAGCTAACATCTAGAATGAGATTATAGTGTATTATATAAAATCAGGATGTGATAAACTGTCAGTGCGAAAATTACATTGTAATGTTGAAACAGTGAAACAAGATGGTGCACCTACAACGTCTCAGCATGGTTCATGACGCGAGTATGTAGTGTAATTATAGGCGCAGTAATATTTCAAATAGAACTGTAAAGAGGCTTTGCCGTGGTATATCGTGTCACATACAACGCCTTTTAACCAAGCACCCGTTGTATAATGATTCATAATCAACAAGGTTTATACTGCCTATTTTCCTGTATGTTCTTCAGATGACCTCTAGATGGCAGTGTGTGATTATGTCATAGCTCAAGCTCTCAGTCTCAGCACATATGATTGGGGCAGAGATTGGCTTTATTGATGTGTATTATTTATTGATTATGTATTCAATGGAATATATTTTATGGAAGGGGTGATATCACCACAAAAAGCTGGAGAGGTGATATTTAAAATACCGCGCATAGAAAAGCCATCTATTTTTCTCTTCACTTTCTTAGCAATCATACTGTTGATCACGCAGTGGCCTTTACAAAGCTGTCTCATGAAGGAGAGGCTGTAAAGTCCGAGTGTTTGTCTGGAATACCATTATACTGGGCTATGAGTCATTGGGGATATCCAGAATTATTGATTTGACCTGATTTAACCCTGATTGCAAATCAAGCCATGGCATGAATACGGCAGCATGAAGGTAGTAACATACAGTAGAAGGTTATTAAAGGAGTAGTTTTTCAGGAAGTAAGAAATTATATACTTTGATATAAGATTACAACAGAAGTAGAATTTTGTAATTTTTTTTGGCATACATCGTTGTGAACACTATGACCAATTATGTGAACCAAAATGGGACAATGCTTTTTTCATTTCAGTGCGACTTTAACATGTTTTTTGAATGATTTTTCACGGTGCCCACCCACATCCATTGTATGACCAAAACGGTGGTAGAGCAATTATCAGACTTTCTCAAAAGTGCTAGTTTTATCATCGTTTTGATCTGAACCATTGTATATGATCATAAGTAACCTTAAAACAGGGCTAAACATGCATTTTCCCTTTACTACTCCTTTAAGAACCTAGTTGTTGTCATTGACCAGGATCTCTTATTGGATGAGGATCCAGGATTTTCCATCTATGGAATATGGCCAAACTCAAAAGCATGATATCAGTTCATGCTGAAAAGCTAGTCTGAGGGTTTATAATAATAATAATATCTATTCATAACCTCCAGTCTAGACTATTGTAATGCGCTGCTGTCTGGTTGTGGTTTGAAACCTGTAAAGACTCAGACTGGTCCACCATGCAGCAGACAGGATGCTGATGAGAACCAGGAGATATGACCACATCACACCTGCGCTGTTCTCTCTCCCCTGGTTGCCAGTTGATTGTCAGAGACTTCTCCTAACTGTTAAAGCTTTTAAAGCTTCATGAAGCCTCCTCTGGTTCCCGATGTGTAGCTGGTCCGGGCCCTGGTCATGTTGCTGGTCCAGACCCTGGATGTGTTACTGGTCCAGACCCTGGATGTGTTGCTGGTCCAGACCCTGGTCATGTTGCTGGTCCAGACCCTGGTCATGTTGCTGGTCCAGACCCTGGTCATGTTGTTGGTCCAGACCCTGGTCGTGTTGCTGGTCCAGGCCCTGGATGTGTAGCTGGTCCAGACCCTGGTCATGTTGCTGGTCCAGACCCTGGATGTGTTGCTGGTCCAGACCCTGGATGTGTTGCTGGTCCAGACCCTGGTCATGTTACTGGTCCAGACCCTGGTCATGTTGCTGGTCCAGACCCTGGTCGTGTTGCTGGTCCAGACCCTGGATGTGTTGCTGGTCCAGACCCTGGTTGTGTTGCTGGTCCAGACCCTGGATGTGTAGCTGGTCCAGACCCTGGTCGTGTTGCTGGTCCAGACCCTGGATGTGTTGCTGGTCCAGGCCCTGGTCATGTTACTGGTCCAGACCTTGGATGTGTTACTGGTCCAGGCCCTGGTCATGTTGCTGGTCCAGGCCCTGGTCATGTAGCTGGTCCAGGCCCTGGATGTGTGTGACTGCTCCATCTCATTAGCCCCGGGCCGGGCTTGGAGCCGTTCCAGACTCCACTCCTGATTGTGGAATAACAGTGACCTCACTGCGTGGGCCAGGGGGATGGAGACCCAGGACTCTCCTTCCAGGCAACGTTTCAAACATAATCAAGGTTTGAAAAATGAGGCTCCTGAAATGTTAAGGGTGGGATGCAGTCGTTGCCTGTGCATGGGCCTGCTGCACTTTGCTGATCATTATCCAGATGACAGAGTGACAGTGTCCTTGTTCCAGAAGTGTCACTAAGAAGTGAATACAATTATACTTGACTCTTGTGTCCCTTCTCTCTCCTCAATCCAATTCAATTCAAACCTTTATTTAGCCATGGGAAGCCCATTGACACATAGAACAAAGAAGCAATACATTCATAAAAAGCAAACGACACTCATAAAACAATACAAGACAATATTCAACAATGCATAGAGATGAAACTTATAATTTAACAAAAACAAACACAATCTTATCCATTGTATTTATCACTTGTTTAAAATCCCCCATTGAGACTATAAGTGTCAAGTTGACATTGTGTCTAGTTTAAGAGTATCTTCCAGCTCATTCCTGAACCAACTGGTCTTGGTACCTTGTCTGGTGACCAGAGCGCCATGTGATGAGTGATGTCAGGTAACTAGGTAGTTTTTGTAGGATTACAAACGGTTAGTTCTGGTTCTTGATTCTGATTGGCTGGAAGCCGTGTTAAAATACTTTGTAACACACACCTGGGACCACATATCATTCCATTTTCAGTATTAATGCGCCTCCCATTTGATCCAATGCATTGTAGTTGTTGTTGTTGCTTGGCAACCCATTTGTTAGGGGAACTATTTTGCTCGGCGGAATTGAGGGAATGATGCTTCGTTTTGAATAAATGTTAATATTTTACATTGCTGTGTGTCTATTTTACACTAATAGCTGTAGTAACCGTTGTATAAAAGCAATAAACCACTCGAGGCCGTGTGTTATAGTGATTTTATAACAGCTAGGGGGCGTTGTTAGGCCCACTGACTGATACAGGTCACAATGGTGAGTTCTAGAATGATCACCTGTAATAAAACGAAGACTAATTAAGTGTGTCAAGCTGTTTTAGAATGGCCAGGCCTGTGTGCATAATATGATGTATTATTATGTTTGCATAATATGAATATATTATAGATCATGTCCCCATAGGCCAGAACTCACAGGAAGGTTGATTGTACTAAAAGCTTCCTATTGTCACGTGAGAAACTACATCTGTTTCTACACACGAACCCAAGCTTCACACACAGCTTTTTTTGTCATTTCATCAATATGCATTTTAAATTCAATTTTCATCAATAAAAATCTTTGCAGGAGGGCACTAACTCAATTGCACAACCATCAGGGTGCAGGAAATAGAATTACTTTCCGTAAAAAGGCGTGACCTAGAGTGTCCTTGGGTGTGACCTAGGTTCTGTCCTTGTCCACTGCTTTCAACAGCTGCCCTAGCTGTGTCACGCCCTATGCGAATGAAGAATGAGATAAAAAAAGAGGATGATCTGTTTTGCTATGTCTGTCATCTAAATGCCCCTGCTGGTGAAGGCTTGGTCACCGTGGAGACAGAGGGCAGTTCGGTGCTGAGTCATCGCTGTGTGCTGAGGTCATCCCGACCCCCTTCTATTGTTATGAAGTGCAGATGTCCGCTGTCCCCATGGTCGGGCACAGTGACAGTCAAAGATGTTCGAGTCACCTCAGAAGGCAGCAGGCTTGCTTGACTAAGTGTGTGAGCTTACGGAGTGTTTGTTCATTCGCTATTAGCCAAACACATTTGAATAAACTGTAGGTCCATGAATTATTCACCTGTAAAAGATGCTCCGGTCACACAGACACTCTCATTAATATTCCACACAGCGTTCAGGTGCCCTGAATCCCGTTGAGGGCGCAGTGTGTTAACCCTGGTACAGGAGGTAGTATGAGCTCAACCTTATACCAGACAGCACACAAGATTACACGTTCACACAGGAAACACCCAAACAATATGGGGGTAAATTCCTGTTTTGAGTTGTTGAAAAGCATATAAAGCATATAAAGCATATAAAGCATATAAAGCATATAAAAGATACACAGATTCTACTTCTGTTCTCATGCGAATCTTCACAGTATTTCTCTCCAGAGTTATGTTGTTGTTGGGTTTTTTTCACACACACACACACACACACACACACACACACACACACACACTACACGTACGCACACACACACACTGCACATATGCACACAGACACACTACACATACGCACACACACACACACTACACGTATGCACACACACACACACTACACATACAAGTGCGCGCACAAACACACACACACAAATACACACACACACACACACACACCAGTTTCCCTCCCTCTACTCCCCACTTTGGTGGCCCCTCTGGTCGTGAGAAAATCGGCACTGCGTTTTAAGAACCACACTTCCCACAATTCCTCACTCACTCGCTGTAATGATGGGAAAAAATATGATAACAAACGTGCGTGAAGCAGGATTGGGAGATTGTAGCTACTTCAATGGACCTTCTGGAAGGATGGCTTCAATGCAGGTAAATACTGGTCTTCTTTCTTTTATGTGCACGTAGATAAATTCACGGGGCGAAGTGCAAAACGTGTCACTTCCGCTTCCACCACAAGATTTCCCGCCAGTGTACTTGCCAATACACCGAAATTCTAAAATAATAAATTTACAGGGTCGCAGGCAGTCTCATGTCATGAAAACGATTTTGGGGGTCTTGCTAAGGCCAATTCATAAACTAATAGCAAGGTGAATATTGAACTATGAAAAAGTTCTCATTGAGCTTTAAGAAAGAAATAGTTTAAGAAATTTGGATTCACTCACACTTGAACTTGATTATAATAAAAGAAAGAAATGTAACATTTGTTTCACCTGTAATATTATAGTGCTGCACATGGAGGAAGTCATATATTATGGCGATGGACAGGAAGGAAGTTGATGAAGCCCTTCAAGGTGTGTAATCAGCGCCTTTGAACTTTCCATGAGGAAATGAGAGGTCAGCTAGTTGCATGGTGGCCAGAGTCGGCAGTCATGTGACCTTGGCCAGGCCTCGGCTGTGGTCCTGAGGGGGCAGAGAGACCTCCAGACACAGGGGTGGTCCTGTCTGTCTGCGTCTGCCTGCTTGTCTGCCTGTCTGTCTACCCGTCTACCTGCCTGTCTGTCTGTCTACCCGTCTGCCTGCCTACCTGCCTGCCTGTCTACCCGTCTGTCTGTCTGTCTGTCTGCCTGTCTGTCTACCCGTCTGCCTGCCTGTCTGCCTGCTTGTCTGCCTGTCTGTCTCCCCGTCTGCCTGCCTGTCTGCCTGCTTGTCTGCCTGTCTGTCTCCCCGTCTGCCTACCTGCCTGTCTGTCTGTCTGTCTACCCGTCTGTCTGCCTGCATACCTGCCTGTATACCTGTATGTCTATCTGTCTACCTGTCTGTCTGTCTACCCGTCTGCCTGCCTGTCTATTTGCCTTCCTGCCTGTCTGTCTGTCTGCCTGCCTACCCATCTGCCCGCCTACCTGCCTGCCTGTTGGATGGATGACAGATGGATGACAGATGGATGACAGATGGCTCCAGCCCGTCCTGGGTCTCTGCTGGCCTGGTTGAGCACTGGAATGCATATCGCTCAGGTCCCTCTGGGGAGGGGAGGGGGGGAGGGGAGGGTGGGGGGGGGGTTACTACTCTGAGAGGGGGGGAGGGGAGGGTGTACTACCCTGAGAGGGGGGGGGGAGGCTAGGGTCCTGGGAGCTCAGTTTGCCCTTGGCACAGAGCTCTTCTGCTCTTGATGAATGAGGCCCCCCGGGACTTGAAGGGGGGGGGGGTATGGGGTAGATGGAGGTGGGTGGTGGTGGAAAGGAGAACAAGGTATTGTCACCGTGAGTGAGCGTGGAGACTCAGGACATTTTATCGGAGGCCAACATCATCACCCTGGTGTGTTTATAAGGGAGGGGACATTAGAGGTGTTCAGGTTATGGTGGAGTGGGGAGCATCAACCTGGTGTGTTTATAAGGGAGGGGACATTAGGGGTGTTCAGGTTATGGTGGAGTGGGGAGCATCAACCTGGTGTGTTTATAAGGGAGGGGACATTAGAGGTGTTCAGGTTATGGTGCTTCTCTCTGCTCTCTGTGAGGGGACAGGCCATGTTGGTCTGTGTGGGGACAGGCCATGTTGGTCTGTGAGGGGACAGGCCATGTTGGTCTGTGTGGGCGGGGCCCCAAGGCAGGCAGGGACACACATGTTGTTATCCACCACCTACACCTCTGTCTCAGACGCAACAGAATTTCCATAGCAAAACATATAGTTATTGTACAGAGTTATACTAAAGTATAACACTTGAGTGGCTGTAAGCATCCTGGTATGGCTAAGCATATTAATGCAAGTCACTGTGGTATGCGGTTAAACTGAGGAGGAGGGCCATATTGTTTATTATGATTATTAAACATTATTATTATTATTATTGGATATTGTATTTGTTATGTTGTTATTTGTGTATTTGTGTGAACTCGTCAACACTGTAAATGAGGGAACCCTCAGTGCTTTACGAGTATAAATAAAGGTTTGAAATTGAAATTAAAAATATGGATCCCCACTGAAGGTTTATGGTCCAGACTCCCTTCAACATTCCTCTGACCTCTCTGGTCGGCAGGTCAGCCGGTCCCTCAGGCTGCTGCTGACACGTTGTTTGGACTGGGAGCGGGGTGGGGCTTCCTGATTGGTCCCTTTCCTGTCAGCTCAGGTGAAGCCAATCACGGGACACCCAGGATAAACAAACGAGAGATTAAAGAGGCGGGCCCGACGAGGGAAGAGAGAAAGGGGGAAAAACGTGGTCCGTCATAAATGGCTGACTGATTTCTCTCATTGACCCTTGGCACAGGTCACAGTCCAGATTAGCCTCTGGCTAAGGTTTGATATCACAAATATTAACCACATCGATTAATCTCTTCACACGATAGAAATTATGACATTCCCAGGGGCCTTTCCCAGGAGCCATTGCATTAACATGTTCAGTGTTCAATGTTTTCAACTTCCTGACATTGAGAGAATGAATAATGTTAGCCTGAGCCACCCAGGGCTGCTACTCCCACACCGTCAGCTACCGAACCTATTATGTAGAATAGTGGCACAAGGTTATTGTATAATGAAGTGGTTTATAAAGGGTTGCCTCTCAAAGGTTGCCCCATCAGCACTGTTGGGAGTCGGGGAAGCACATCCAGAGAGTCACCAGGATGACTACCACCATGGGGGATGCAGAAGAGGCGAGGTCTTCCAGGCTGTTCACCGCGGGCTAATTCTGGAGCAGGTAATTACAGTGAAATGGGAAGATTAGGTAAGGTTGGATGTTTGAGAGGCTGGTCAGACTGTAGTGATTTCATAGATGACTGCTAGAATAGCAATAAGTCATTCAAAATGGAGGAGTGGAAAGTTGGGCTAATTTAGCATTCCCTTTGGCTCACCGTCTGCCATCCCTTACAAATCTTCTAAAAGGACTAAAAATAAGCAGTCGTGACACGACTCCGCCGGCAGCTAGAACCACAATACTGTTATGGAGATGATAAACCTTCCCTCGGCTCATATTCTTCTGGACTAGACAGGCAATCTTTGAATTACCGTCATCTCGGTTGCAAACCCTATAATTTCAACGCCCAAACCAAAACAATGAAAACCTAGTATTGAGGACCAGGCCTGTTCTTTGCCAGTGTCTACTTTGTGTGACTATGACTGGTAAAAAAAACAAAAAAACATAATACGGTGGAAAATAATGATAGTGAATATGACCCAAAGGAGAACTAAGATGTGTGAATGGCTCCCTATTCACTATATAGTGCACTATATAGGGCGTCAGCCATTTTGTTTGTAGTGTCCGAATTCTCCACGGAATTTTCGTTCCCTATATAGTCCACTATTTATTACCCACAATTCACCTTGATTTGCAGGGAACAGTGCATGTACCCTACATTTTCTCCGTTCCCTAGGTAGTTCACTACATGGTGAACCCCATATAGGGAATAGGGAGTGAGGGAACGAGGGAGCGATTCCAAACACAGCTCTAGTCTTAATGCTTCCTGGCGGAGAAGGCAGCAGCGCGGTGTGGGTGGACAGTTTAATGACGAGGTAACTCATGAATATCTCATCTGGCAGTGGAGAGGTGCGGTAAGGTTAACGTGCAGAGGGGACAGGGCAGTATTCATTAATCTGACTGGCTGGCGCGGCAGAAGTGTCCGTTCTCATCTGGCCAATGCCGCATCACCTCTGCATAAATATTTAAAGCGATGATTTAGATGTAAATGAGGTGTGCGTTACCTGGCGAGCTCCGACTTTCCTCAGCTTCGCCAGTGGCAAGAACTCATCACAGTATCATAATAACGATAGCAACTCCTTCCCGAAAAGAATATAATCCACCTCGTTCTGGTGACTGTCGTGTCCAATCACTGAGATGTGGTTTGGAATTGATGTCTTTAGCCTACTTGGGGTGTCAATTTGACATTGTTTGGGCCTAAATTAAGCGTTAATAGTGCTCATACTCAACATCGTTATACCAAATGGTAAATGGACTGCACTTATATAGCGCTTTTCCACCTTAGCGGCACTCAAAGCGCTTTACAATGGCCTCTCATTCACCCATTCACACACACTCACACACCAATGGCGGTAGCTGCCATGCAAGGTGCTAACCTGCTCATTGGGAGCAATTTGGGGTTAGGTGTCTTGCTCAAGGACACTTCGACATGTGGACAGTCGGAGCTGGGATTCGAACCACTGAGCCTTCGATCACTGAACGACCCGCTCTACCAACTGAGCTACAATCGCCCCAAGGCGGCCAAGGCAAGATCTTGATCACTGTGAGGATGTTTGAATGCCACCACCGTTTCAGTCTTCAGCGTATCACTCATCGTCGCTGACTCATCACTTGAATATTCTGTTATTGTCGGTTGTGGGGGCTTTACTGTAGATAGCTTCTACTTAAGTGACCTCCATTTACTTGGAGGAGGATACATTCACGGCAGAAAACAAGACTTCAGTGAACGCAAAGCATAATTGACTTCTAATTGAAGGGTTGGATCCTGAGCTCTCCAGCGGAATGTAGTTGGAAACCTTGCTTGTAAACAACAAATAAAGTGCTTCTGGACCAGCGCGGGTCAGGGGCAGAGCCCTGGAGGACTTCTCCTGGAGGAGGGTGGGCGGGGGTGGAGGTGGTGTCTGCGGCCGGGGCCTCTGTCTCAGGCTGTGAAAGCGCTTGGGCTGGCTGGGAGGTCTGTGGGCCCCCTGGGCCCCGTCCCAGCGCGGGGGCCCGTCTGGCCACACGCCGGGTATAAACAAAGGTACTGCCCCGGGCCCGGGGCTATAGAACCCTGCTGAGGAGGGAGGGAGGGAGGGAGGGGCTGTTTGGACCGTAGCCGGACAGCGCTCTCTGAGGAGACCGACATGCGAGAGAAGGCGAGATGGAGACGTAGGAGAGGAGGAGTGGACATGAGAGAGGAGGAGTGGGCATGAGAGAGGAGGAGTGGGCATGAGAGAGGAGGAGAGGAGGAGTGGACATGAGAGAGGAGGAGAGGAGGAGTGGACATGAGAGAGGAGGAGAGGAGGAGTGGACATGAGAGAGGAGGAGAGGAGGAGTGGAGGAGAGGACATGAGAGAGGAGGAGAGGAGGAGAGGACATGAGAGAGGAGGAGAGGAGGAGTGGAGGAGAGGACATGAGAGAGGAGGAGAGGACATGAGAGAGGAGGAGTGGAGGAGAGGACATGAGAGAGGAGGAGAGGAGGAGAGGACATGAGAGAGGAGGAGTGGAGGAGTTGACATGAGAGAGGAGGAGTGGAGGTCTGGGCTGGCAGCAGGGTCTAGGCTGTGGGAAGGGAAGGAATGCTTGAGCCATCTGTCTATCTTCAACAACTAAGATGACACTTTCTATAGAGTTCTAGTTGGTTCTATAGAGATCCAGTTCAGTTAAAAAACAAATGGTAGTACTGTAGCTACTGTAGATGGGTCAGGGGTGTAGTCCATTTGAAAACATTGATCTGAAATATGTAGGGGTGGGACATATGCCCACCTCCCTTGTTCTCTGTAAAGCGCATTGTGTTGCCTCTGGGTATGAAATGTGCTATACAAATAAAGCTTTGATTGATTGATTGATTGATTGATTGATTTGTCAAGTACTGTATGCATGCATGAATGTAAAATGCAGAACTATATAATCCATGTGTGTGAAAGACTAGAGTTATAAGACATTACCCTCAAAAAACGTTTGAAAACTCATTCCTGCACAACTCAGTCCTACAGAATGTTCAGCTACACTGAACGCAATGAGAGATCCGAGTGAGAACGACTCCATGTGTTTCTAATGGATTCATATACATGTAATAAAGCCAAGGAGATTTCAAAACCTGTCATTACTTCTCCATTCATCTGGGGATAGATATGACTGAGGCCGCCTCCCCTTTCCTGAACATCAGACATGTAGATGTGGTGAATAAGCCTGACAATGAAATGGATATTTCCTCTGGGTGCAGGGCTTAAGACGTTGTAGACTGAATACTGTTCCCCGAGTAACTGTCGTCTGGCCAGTTTGGCAGACCTCATTTTTCACTTGCCCATTTTCCAACCCCCAGCCGAGGACTGAGAGAGAGAGGAAGAGTGAGAGAGGCTGTTTGTGTCTCAGAGGAAGAGAGATAAAGATAGACAGAGATGTATGTATATTACATATATACATTGCTCTCTGTCGTATATATATATATATATATATAGAGAGAGAGAGAGAGAGAGAGAGAGAGAGAGAGAGGGGGGAGAGGGAGAGAGAGAGAGAAAGAGAAAGGGAGGGGAGAGAGGGGGAGGGGAGAGGGAGAGAAAGAGGGAGAGGGAGAGAGAGAAAGAGAGAGAGGGAGGGGAGAGAGAGAGGGGGGGAAAGGGGAGAGGGAGAGAAAGAGAAAGAGAGAGAGGGAGGGGAGAGAGAGGGGGGGGAGAGGGGAGAGGGAGAGAAAGAGAGAGAGGGAGGGGGGAGAGAGAGAGGGGGAGAGGGGAGAGGGAGAGAAAGAGAGAGAGGGAGGGGAGAGAGGGGGGAGAGGAGAGAGAGAGAGTGAGAAAGAGAGAGAGGGAGCGGAGAGAGAGGGGGGGGGAGAGAGGAGAGAGAGAGAGAAAGAGAGAGAACATCTGTTTGATATTCTCATTGGGGTAGGAGAGAGGACTGTAGGTCATGTGAGGCGTACATTACCTCTGCATCATAAATTGGAGCGCTGGAGGATTTTACAAACCACAGAAACCCGAGTCTTCAACTCCAACGGTTCTCACGGGTTCTCCAGGAACACGAGGACGGCGGGTGTTGGTAGTCGTGGCGAGAGTAGTCGGCGTTCTCCACTCAGATATCTGACGCGATGCTTTATCACAATAAAGAGGAGATTTATCAGAGTTGTCCAACATGGCGGAAAGACACGCGAAACAATGAGAGAGTAATGGCATCATGTGTAGTCATTCTTCTTGGTTAGACCCAGATGTAGTTGACATTTGCTGGGATTGAAGGATGTTAGACTCAGGGCTCATCAGTGTTTTCCAAACTGCAGGCCGACGTGAAATTACTTTTCAAACTTCGATCTGACACGTGTAAAATGGCGTCCGCGGGAACTTCCTGAGATCAGAGGCGAGCTGCTGGTGCAGCAGACAGGAGTGACCTTTTCTGAAATGGTAAAGGTGTTTGGTGGGTTCGCTGCTGGTGACACAGTGGATGAAGACGGTTCTTGTGGAGACTTCAGGGGTCTCCTACAGAGCCGGTCACACAGGCGAGATACGCGGT
Source organism: Borostomias antarcticus (assembly GCF_949987555.1). Classification (NCBI taxonomy): domain Eukaryota; kingdom Metazoa; phylum Chordata; class Actinopteri; order Stomiiformes; family Stomiidae; genus Borostomias; species Borostomias antarcticus. The sequence goes on from NC_140242.1 coordinate 28,536,271, forward strand.
CACCTACAGTAGGGCGCCATATGGCTGATGGGAGCCAAGCAGGAAAATGTTTTTATTTTAAAAAAAAAGTTTTTTTTTTTTTTTTTTTCTCCCCTCTGTGCCCTAATCCCTTCGGAATGGCGCTATGTCCATGTAGCTGTGCAACGCCCCCCTTTGTTAATTCCTTGGCACTTCATTACTTTTTGGTAAATCAGTTCTCCTTGAGGAGGAATCCAAGATGGCAGCTAAAGCAACCCTTCGTTTGTGAGGATTTGATGTGCTCCGACCTGTTTAACCTCTGCCTCTTGGACAGGTCATCATTGTAAATGAGAATTTGTTCTTAATTGACTTACCTGGTTAAATAAAGGTTCAATAAATAAATAAAATAAATAAATAATCGTTTGTATTATCCAGCCAGGGGATAAGTTTGCCTAGGGCACCAAATGTGCTAGCGCCGCCACTGGTCGCCTACACTCCTGGCCTCATCAGTGATCACCACTGTCATCCATCTTGATTCATAAAGGACAGAACTACTGTAGTCCTGCACTTTCTCTCATAACTGTTTATCTCAGAAGGTAAGACCGGAATAGTGTTCCTTGTCAAAAAAAAGTATTTCCCTTCTCCCAGAGTCTGTGGGTGTTTCTTCTGTAAAGATTCCTAGTTTGTAAGAAATCAGTCTTTTCCCTTTCCACCGAATCATCTTTCCCTCTGAACAGTGGGCTCTGTTCGAGCGCTGGGCTCTGACACCAGTGTGCCAGCAGTTCAAAGATATCTGATGATCAGAAGTTTGGTCAGCCTGCTTCCAAGACCATTCCTTTTCCTCTAAATGACTTCAAGAGTTAGAAAGACAAAAAAATTACCTTGTTTTCTTGATAGCTAACTGAGATTAAATTGCACATCTGTGGTAAGACTTGAGACAGTGATTTTAAGTAATACCAGTCAATATATTTTATGCAAGTTGTGCAATTTAGTATGGCCTTTTGACTTCCTGAGTTCCGTTAGAGGCCCGGACAACGATAAAGCAGACAGATAGGATTGGACGAGCATTTCATGTTTGCAAATCAATGTCTGCCACCACTTTGAGCCCCAACCTGTCTACTGAGCAGGGAGGTGACATAGAGCACTGGCACACTGGTCATTCTCTCACAATTCACAATGGACAATGACCAGCCTCGGAGACTTAGCCTCACTAAACATCTGAAAATGAATAGTATCGGGGGTAATTGGGGGTGGCTGTAGCTCAGGAGGTAGAGTGGGTCGTCCAACAATCGTAGGGTCGGCGGTTCGAATCCCGACTCCTCCTGACGACATGTCGAAGTGTCCTCGGGTGAGACACTGAACCCCAAATCGCTCCCAATGAGCAGGCTAGCACCTTGCATGGCAGCTGCCACCATTGGTGTGTGAATGTGTGTGTGAATGGGTGAATGAGAGGCCTTCATTGTAAAGCGCTTTGGATAAAAGCGCTGTATAAGTGCCGTCCATTTACCATTATCATTTACCAATAGTATACAGTGTTGTTGAAGCAAAGCGCTGCTAATGTTCTACATTGAAATCAACCACTTGATAGTGATATAAAAATGAGCAGTAGAGCATGGCAGATACTAAAATACACCAAGGGTTCATCTTGAAAGTGTCCAACTGAAAGTGAAAAAAACATTATGGAGAGGGGGACAGGACATCTTTGGAATGGCGGACAACCTATAAATAGATTTCTTCTGACAGTCTTCGGAGATGAATTTCTTGTTGATGAATGGCAGCACGCTAAAACAGCAGCGTCCGAGCTGTGAGCAGACGTGTGAGGGAAAATGGCCCGTGACGGTTTGAGCAGCGAGGCCATGTGAGAGGGAGAGCATTCCTAACTACCCGTCCGTCCACACGCACTCCCAGTTGGGCTGTTTATATCGGTCTAGCTAGAGGGCTGGTGAGTGTGTGCATCTTATGGTTTGGGCCCACGTAAACTAAATTGTTTTTTTTTAACTTAAATGTTTATTGGGTTATGTATACAGCAGAAACAAAATTGAAACAGTCATGGTATGTCATAGTGTACATCATTCTTACAAGGGTGAATACAGAGTCATTTACTCAAATGAATGTGTCAAATGGTTCACATGCACAAGTCATAGATCAACTACTTCTCCCACTTTCTAACAAACACATTTTCTCTCACTCTAAGTTCATAGGTCAATCTCTCCATAGTACAAATTTATCTTACAATTTCTAACCACACGTAAACTACATTTTACTAGGACTAATTTTATAATATCTAAATACTTTTCAACATGTACACATAGGTTTTACCTCAGGTTTAGGCTTGTGGTGATACTAAGATCTTGATTTCTTTTCTTCTCTGAGTGTGAAAGGATGATTCTCCCCTCAGCGTAGTGGCTGGATGAGACTCAGACATTTTGGATTCATAAATAACATTGATCTCATCAAATGATATCATCTGCTGACGTTCCAACACAGACAGCAGCCCCCTGTGAGAGACCAAACAGCCAACCTGTCTTTCTCACATTCCTGCTCATCTCCCCGGAGAGACCGAGAGAGAGACCGAGAGAGAGAGAGACCGCTGGGCCTCAGGAGTGTCTGAGCACGCAAGCCAGGCCGCAGTATTTCACAGCAGTTTATTGTGGAAAAGAGCTGGGTCTGTCCTGACCACATTAGAGTGAGCGCGGCGTGCTGGTGACGGGCCTTAATAACCACTCGCTCTCCGCCTCGGCTTCCTCTCAAGCCCCAGGAGCGCTCTGGGGTCGCTGGGCTCACGCTCGGCCAGACGGGCCAATAAAAAGACATTCATCAACCCCCCTCCCCCCTCCCCCCCACCTGAAAATCCCCACCCCCTCCCCTTGAAACCCCACCCCCTTCCCACATTGTTGACGTGTTGATGGTTCCCAAGGTGAGGAAGACATTTTCCAGCGGCGCGTCCAATAATGAATTCCCCCCCGACTCGTAACGTAGCCATGCCTGTTCCTTCCTGGCGGAGGGGAAACGACCCTGACCGCTTGATTAAAGGTTGATCAACTCCCCCTCGTTAGTGGACTAAGGCGCCATGTTGGCCTTTATAGACTAAAACTCCATCCAGTTATGTCCATGACTGTTTTAATACACAAGTGCATATGGGTTGTTGACGTTTAATGATAAACGCAATAATCTAACTGCATTGGAATATATCAAGTGGTGTACAGTACAGTAGACCTGACTGGTGAGGTGTGTGTGTGTGTGTGTGTGTGTGTGTGTGTGTGTGTGTGTGTGTGTGTGTGGGCACGCGCGCACGTGCATGTGTGTATGTTCCTCCTAGGCCTGGCCATGTGTCATGGATTCTATGTGTGTTCCAGATGACGGTGTTTGGAGAGAATGCCTGACCTGTGTTGGGTGAGTCAGCTGTGCTGTTGTGGAGGTTCAGTAGATGAGTGTTCAGTGGTCAAGCGATCCTGTGGCCGTGAGGTGGACTGTGCTCGTCACGCGGCTCGATGCCGGACAAACACCTCATGCAGAGTAGTTCTCTTGAATATGTAGGGGTGGGACCCATGCCCACCTCCCTTGTTCTCTGTAAAGCGCATTGTGTTGCCTCTGTGTATGAAATGCGCTATACAAATAAAGTTTGATTTGATTTGATTCATCTCTGACCACGACCTGACAGAATGTGTTGCTCCGCTTATAAATACTGCTGATGGAGTGAAAGGGACGGTGGTCGGAGGATGTTTGCTGGTTGTAACACATGTCGACCCCAACTGAATGTTCCCTGTGGCTTAGCATGAGCAGAATACGGTTTCAAACCCAATTCTATTCATACTTCGAAGTCAATGGGGTGCAGAGGGAAAAATAAAGAGAGCTCAGGAGACAGCTCACCACGATAAAACCGTAGATCTTAATCGTGCGTTTAGATAAACCAAAAGCTTAAAGAGGACAATCCTGAGGGCAATCCTCATCTTTGTTTGACCGTTGACATCGTCAGTTGAACTTTGTGAAGGTTCTAGACGTCGAGGCAACGCCTACAGTATGTCGTCAGCGAGGGCTGTGAGGAGCGCACCCGGGACTGGAGGTGTGTGTCTTGGGTAAATGTCAGCAGAGACAACCCCTCTTGTGGTCTCTTCCTGCCAAGTGGTGGATCAAAGACATTCCCAGCGTTATTGCAGCCCTGTATGGCTGTCCCAGTCAGGCACAGCTGCCCAGGGAAGGACCCTGTCTTCTGGCAGATCGGAGCTCCAGTTGGCGCTGGTGAATAGCTTTAGTCTTATAGCTACACCGCTAAAACGGTAATCGGTTTTCGCACGAAATCACACACACGCACACACACCTATACTACACACACACGAACGCACGCAGGCACACACATGCACACACACGTACAGTACGCACGCAGGCACACACATGCACACACACGTACAGTACGCACGCAGGCACACACACAGACCGAAACAGAGAACAGAGCAAATTCTAGTACAGCCTGTACAGTACATACTTGTACGGTGCCAAGTAATGCAATTTGTAACACTCAGAATCCAAAACTGTGCTCAGCATAAGATTTAGAGGCTGAGGAGGCTGTCTGGTTCATAGGCTGAGCTGGCTGATTGCGTACCAGCAATGATTCAATGACAACACCCCCCTCCCCACACACACACACACACACACACACACACACACACACACACACACACACACACACACACACACACACACACCCACACCAGTGTCAGATGGCGCAGTTTCACATCCAAGCCTTTTCCAACCACAGATCCGGGTCACACAGAGCTTCCATCATTCCCAGTAGAGGCTGTTCATCTGGGGAATCACCCACCCGGAATGATCCGGAAGCATTCTGAGGTTCCAACGCTCCACAATGCTGTAAGCTACACTCCTCCCACTCAGATTCACCCAATGTTGTTCGCTGCATTATCTAACCACGATGAGGGCTTCAAAACCCACTGATCTAAAAAAAAATCCCTCTCATGCCAACGTAATCAGTGTAATAGGGCTAGAATAATCAGTGTTATGTTAATATCACAAAAGTGCCCAAGGAACATACAGAACAGCAGGCAAGCTAATAGCACTGGCAACCTTCAGTATAACATTGGAAAGTCCGGGACTGAACACATGTTGACGTCCTCACACTCGTAAATCAAGGGGGGGGAGGACTTTCCCCCGACCGGAGCGAGCGAGGCTGAAGAACAGTGCTGTGGAGGGCCCATGGTGAGCGCCAGGGTCGCGCTGGTTTATTCCAGTTTAATTAAGGGAATCGTTGCCAGAGGTTTCCTGGTAAAGAGGTCAAGAGTGATGGAGCAATTTCCTGTTTTCAAGGTTATCAGCTTGATTTCGTAACGTCAGGTCAACACGCTGTGGGTTTTTCCGAGGCTAACAGACCCCAGATAAACAACACAGAAGAGATCCACTGGTTATCCAGAGGGAATGTTGTGTTTTCCTGCTGATCATATTTAGGTTTATGGTCTTGAACGAGACAGTGGAGGTCTCTAGGTGTTTCTTCCTCGTTGAGATACTGTTGTAAATAGTCTATTGATTCTAATGTAAGGGGTTACCCAGATAGCAAGCGGATCTGGGCCATATACAGGCCAGATCTGGCCCTTGTGGCTTAGTTCCGGCCCATATATGGCCCAGAATCATGACACATCCGCTTGCTATCTGGGTATAGGTTCAACTTTAGAGAACGAGGTTGAGGTGCTACTGCTTTTTGACTGGGTATATAGACATTAATTAAAAGCCCACCTTTGCTCTGATGATTAATGATATAAGCAAGCGCTGTGCACACAACATATTACAGCCATTACTCAACTTCAGGTTCACTGTGCAGTCCAGTCAACATGTCTGTGTCACACCTTCCGATGAAATCTGCATCATCCATCATTGATGCGGGTGATGTTTGCGGGCTATTTAAGATTCATATCTGACCATGTGTGATGGGTTATCTGGACACAGGAGATTGTCCGCAACCTTTGTTGCCTCGGCTAACATAGAGTTGTGCCAAAAATACATTTGTTCACTGTGGTTGCATCACACAGATGTTGTGGTTCCTGTTGGGTGAACACAGTCCCTTGATGGTGAGATCAAACCACAAACTGCTTGCATTGCAAAAACATTAGTTAAAATACAAGAAATAATAAATACTGAATTTGAGAAGAAATTACTTAATACTAGTGAAATTATCTGTCCATGCAGCAAGATAATTGTACTCGTCTTCCTCCTCATCTTCCTCATCTTCCTCCTCATCTTCCTCCTCATCTTCCTCATCTCCCTCCTCATCTCCCTCCTCATCTTCTTCCTCATCTTCCTCCTCATCTTCCTCCTCTCCCTGTGTTCCTGAGTGAGGCCCTGGCGGGGTTCTGGAATGCTGTGATTCCCTAGTGATGCTAATCCTGTTGTGTGCTAATGGATATTGAGCGCTCTCCCTGGAGCGATGTGCAGGCTTTAAAAGTAGTCGTTCTGGAGTTTGTGGGCACGCCTGGACTCTCTTGGGTTCTGCTCTCATCCAGTGGATGACTGAAGCCAATTAGACCTCATCCTCCCCCTTCCCAGTGGACCAGCATCAGCCACATTATGATAATAATGCATTACACTTCACTAAATGGAAGAGACCATTTTGGGTTTGGGGGAGTGAATGTTCTTAAAAAGACGACAGTTCTCTCCACAGAACTCCTTTCGTTTTCTCACTCTTTTAACGCTGTCCCACGTCAGACACTCGAGGCGTCGGCACGCCCTTCGGTACAGAGATGAGGTCGTAGGGCTCAGCACTCCCATGAGCCTCCTGGATACATGGAGGGGCACCTGCCAATCAATCACTCGGACTCCGGGGCCGGGCGTAGCGAGGCTTTCGCAGCTGAGGTCATGTGTTATTTCATGTGCGTGAGGTCCCATCAGTGGGCTCATGCCTTGATTATGACATGACAGCTTGATTTATGCGGCGCTTCCTGTTGCCAGGGGCGATCGGAGAGGTTCCAGGAGGCGGTGAACGTGCCAGGCTTTCTCCTGCAACGCGCCTCGATGCTCCTCTACCACGGGGTGATTGAACACGCATATCAATTTTCCATGTCTCCGAGACAGTGCTTTCGACTGAACATTAATTTCCTGGCAAATACTCCACATGGTTTGTCCCATCACTGACTACATTATGAGCAACTGAACAAAAAATGTTTGTTAAAATTGTTTTCACGCCTCAATACTAAATGCATTTTCACCTAGGCCCCACTTTGTACTGTAGCTACAGTATGTTTTTGCAGACTGGGCTCTAAGTCAACACCAATAAAAACAGCTCAGCGTGTCAAGTAACCAACAGAATATGAATGTGGAAAGTGGATACTATGGTCAACGATTTTAACACCTATGGATAGTTAATTGTTCCAAATTACCTTGAGAAGCCAACAGATAATTACCTTTTAATGAGCTGCTCAGCTTGCTGGCTGTGAAAGCGCCTGAAAAACAGTCTCATTACCTGGTTCCCATCCCAGGATTGACAGAGGTGATTACCACCCTGGTGAGGCGGCTGACATCCATGAACTATAACCACCACAGCCCTCCCTTCAGAGCTGGGCTGATAGTTAAGCAAACCGCTCACGTTCAACACTGTGGGATTCAACACTGTGGGATATGCAATATTTGGATTTTTGCTGTATTTTGATGTTCATTTCTGGATATATATCGTACTATAAATCCTACTGACCTACTATTAAATGGGGAAACCTGTGTGTCTGTCTGTCTGCATCCATGTATCTACTCAGTAGGTTGTCCAATCCATCTGAAACTGCACATGGACATTGAACGTTGACGCAGGAAGGGACTGACAAAGCAAAATTTTCCATTTGCTGATTATATGTAGCCTGGTGTCACCATCCTGATCATGTGAGCTCATATTCTGCTTTCCATGGATCAGTTTGGACTTCTCCCCATCCACATTGATTTCCAGAAATGACAAAATAATGGGCCAATCAGGGACTGTGTTCTGCCTGCTGTTCTGCCCCCGAGGGTGGACGCAGCCCCTGATTGGTTATCGTAGTTGATCCGTGGAAATGAAATACATGCTAGTGGCAAAACGGTCTCCCAAAGCAACAAGCAGTAATGTTAGTAGAATAAACACAGCCATAATGAGAATCTGTTTATTGAACAGGTGGTTTTCATACTAGGAATTTGCTTGAGTCAGTGGTGCATAACACTGATGGAGACAGCATTAGACAGAGGGCAAGGACAAATGGACTGCACTTATATAGCGCTTTTCCACCTTAGCGGCACTCAAAGCGCTTTACAATGGCCTCTCATTCACGGTAGCTGCCATGCAAGGTGCTAACCTGCTCATTGGGAGCAATTTGGGGTTAGTTGTCTTGCTCAAGGACACTTCGACATGTGGACAGTCGGAGCTGGGATTCGAACCACTGACCCTTCGATCATTGAACGACCCTCTCTACCAACTGAGCTACAGCCGCCCCAAGACGCTACAGTGCAAAGACATAAGTTATTACAGAAATAGACTCAATCAGAGACAACAAGAATATGCACTAGCGGAGTTTCTCAGAGTAAAAGAGGTTTTTGCCGTTCTTCAGTGGCTGAAGGAGTTTGTAGTAGAAGTAGTCTACTCACGCCCGCTGAAATCGTCCAGACTGTATCACAAAAGGGATTTTTTTGGCAGGGAAGTCAAGGGAATATAGATTATATGAGCATTATATGAGCATTTGCAAGCATTTTTGACAAGTCTGCAGAGTTGTACTGTGTGTGGAGTTCTAGTCTGTGTTGAGTTCTAGTCTGTGTTGAGTTGTACTGTGTGGAGGTCTAGTCTGTGTTGAGTTGTACTGTGTGTTCTAGTCTGTGTTGAGTTGTACTGTGTGGAGGTCTAGTCTGTGTTGAGTTGTACTGTGTGGAGTTCTAGTCTGTGTTGAGTTGTACTGTGTGGAGTTCTAGTCTGTGTTGAGTTGTACTGTGTGTGGAGTTCTAGTCTGTGTTGAGTTGTACTGTGTGGAGGTCTAGTCTGTGTTGAGTTGTACTGTGTGGAGGTCTAGTCTGTGTTGAGTTGTACTGTGTGGAGTTCTAGTCTGTGTTGAGTTGTACTGTGTGGAGGTCTAGTCTGTGTTGAGTTGTACTGTGTAGAGGTCTAGACTGTGTTGAGTTGTACTGTGTGGAGTTCTAGTCTGTGTTGAGTTGTACTGTGTGGAGTTCTAGTCTGTGTTGAGTTGTACTGTGTGGGGTTCTAGTCTGTGTTGAGTTGTACTGTGTGGAGGTCTAGTCTGTGTTGAGTTGTACTGTGTGGAGGTCTAGTCTGTGTTGATTTGTACTGTGTGTTCTAGTCTGTGTTGAGTTGTACTGTGTGTTCTAGTCTGTGTTGAGTTGTACTGTGTGGGGTTCTAGTCTGTGTTGAGTTGTACAGTACGTGCATCCCTGGTCTCATGTACATCTCAGTCACGCTCATGACATTTCTGTACAGTCGCTCCCAGCAAAGAGGGTTTATTTCATCTGTCTGTTACCATGGATGTGTCAGAATCTCAAGTTCACATTGACGTTACATCAGTAGCCTGTCTCGCACTTGGAAGTGATTTCAATGAGAAAATAACACAGGCCTACACATTATTATTGTTTTTGAATGGAATTTTGTCAAGTGTTTGTGACATGTGTGATACGCGTCACAAACACTTGGGTGTTTGAAGTCTGTGGTGCGCACTTCCCCGGGTCTAGTAGATATTGGACTAGATCTGGACTAGTAGATATTGGACTAGATCTGGACTAGTAGATATTGGACTAGATCTGGACTAGTAGATATTGGACTAGATCTGGACTAGTAGATATTGGACTAGATCTGGACTAGTAGATATTGAATCAGCTGATCGGGGTGGAAGCATTTCTCAACCTCAAGCAGCACAGACGGTGCAGTAGTCGCTATCGATTGCCCTGCGTGTTTACTTGTGGGCTCTGTTGTTTACTTGTGGGCTCTGTTGATTATGTTTTTGGGCGCCAGAGGGGGGGTCAGTGCTCACTGGACCAGGGGTCAGAGGTCAGCCAGGCCGCACTGGGGGACATCGTTCTGTCAGCTGGATGGGGACTTTGAACCCAATCAGTGGTCATGCGATTTCCTCCTGGAAAAAACATTGTCCTAGTTGATTGTTCAAACCAAAGTTCTTATTATATGTTTTGTTTGTCGCTGCTTTTTATTAAATCAAATAATTATTCATTCATACACTGCACTGTAACGTTTATTCCTGTATTTTATTGTTCCTGCATTTTGTTTTAAATGTCCTTTTTTGCATTTATGACCTTGTATGTGTTGCACCTTGTCTTGATGCTTTTAATGTCTCATGTAAAGCACTTTGAATTGCCTTGTTGCTGAAATGTGCTACAAATAAACTTGCCTTGCCTTGTTTTTGTAAGGAGGCTTTTCCTTGTTTATCAGGAGAGAGGGTCCAATATGGACCATATGCTGTAATGTATTATTGTAATGTATGTAAAATTGTAATGTATGTAAAATGAAGACGCCAATAAACAAATGTACATAAACACATCAATGTACGCAGGCGACATTTTAGCTCCAGTACTGTAGAGAATGTTCTAGTGTTCATATAATCCTCTGAGAAAGAGGGGCGGAGCTTCAAGCCGACCCACGGTAACCAGAGACGGCGTCCAGAGAGCAGCCGCCGCAATCAGGAGGCTCACTGGGTAATTATGGGATGTCTGGGGTCGCTCTGGGAAAAGTTCTCTTGTGACAGAGCGGACATTCCTCTCAGGAGATAGCAGGACTGGAGAGCCCTCTGTGGCACCTGAACACTCATTATGAGGACATTCATTAGCGAATAGACAACTGTATTCACTGTATCCCTTAAATATGGAAATGTCTTAGTCATCTCCCTGTGAAAGTGTTAATTATGAGATTTAGATGGTGTGTAAAGTGTGGAGAGGGTAATTGAGACGGTTTCAGACACAATAAGACTCTTTTGCAAAGCCTCACCACTTTTAATTGGAAAAACTATTTTTGATACTTTCCAACCTATGGAGGTCATTTTCTCTGGAGTGTTTTGGAAGTCTAGAGTCCAAGGAGGAAGGAACTTTTATACCAAAAGTAACATACCGCTACTTCAACCGAGTACTGCTACTGTAGTAGTACTGTTAGTATTGCTGTAGAGTATATGTCCTTCTCAGAGAAAATACTATTATACTGTATTTACCTTGTCAGACTCTCCTTTCTGCAGCTTTCTTAGACACAGGTTGTGTGAAACTGCATCCTGTCCCTATTTGCAACCTGATTCCTTGTAACCTCCGAGGTCCTGTCACTATCCTCGCCCACATCTAAGGGTTAGTGTCGGGTGTCACAGGGAGCTAGAGAGGTTAGGGGCGTGGGAACAAGACGAGGGACACACATTCATCTGCTGATCTGAACAGTGACCCGTTTAAAAAAGACCCCAGGTTTACACCATAACACAAGGGGGGAAAATAAACGGATGTCAAATGTAGTCTGTTACTCAGGTACACTTCAGAGGGCCAACTGTGAAATAGTTCCATAGTTGGCCTTATCACACACCATTTTCTGCTCTACAAACTAACACGTTAGCTGGGAGAACAAAGGAGCAGGGAGGATCAATCAATCAATCAATCAATCAATCAATCAATCAATCAATCAATCAATCAATCAATCAATCAATCAATCAATCAATCAATCAATCAATCAATGCTTTATTTGTATAGCGCATTTCATACACAAAAGCAACACAATGCACTCTAAGTTGGACCATGCTACACCCTTTCACCAAGTTTCGCGAAAATCAGTCCAGTAGTGTTTGTGTTTGTGTAATCCTGCTAACAAACACACACACACACACACACACGCACACACACACACACACACACACACACACACACGCACGCACGCACGCACGCACGCACGCACGCACGCCACCGAAAACATTACCTCTTGCCCTGCGCTCCTAGGAGGAAATTTGCCGTTTCAGCAGTGGAAAAATGACAGCAAAGGTTGGAAATGCAGATACGGAATATGCATAGTAGCAATAAGCATAAACAAAGAAGAACAAGGACTATATACATCCATACATACACCATGTGTAAAGTATAGAATAGAATATGTCTAGGAATACATCCATCCATACATACATACATACAGTACATACACATACATACAGTACATACATACATACAGTACATACACATACATACATACATACATACATACATACATACATACATACATACATACATACATACATACATACATACACCATGTGTAGAGTATAGAATAGAATATGTCTAGGAATACATACATACATACATACATACATACATACATACATACATACATACATACATACATACATACATACATACAGGCTGTATAGATATGTCTAGTAATACACACATACATACATGCACACATCCACAACACTCAGAATACTCAGGCCTGTTATACTGTCTGATGGCCGCTGGCACAAGAAACATCTGAACCGCTCCGTATTGCACCTGGGTGGGAGGAGCCTGTGGCAGAAAGTGCTCCCCAAGTACAGGGATTGGCTGATCTCATCATGTAAACTCTTCATTCCGAGACATGGAGTGAGTTGTATCTCAGACATCCAGCATCTGGCCTTGTGCATGAACTCATATCTGAATTCCCCCAAATAATATATGCAAGGCTCAAATTATTATATGCTTCACTAATTCTGAATCATCCATTTTCAAAACTGCCTCTATGCCATGTGTTGGCGGATCAAAGACTTTTCACACCCTAGGGATAAGATTTTGCCTCCCAGTCAAAAGCTGTACTTTGCATTAATATGTTAATGTTAATGTGGTCTAGGAGTATATTGTATGGCCATAATACTCTGTTCCTCACAACTAAACAGCTCAGTTAAATTGTACACTCCCTTTAGCCCTTTTGAGTCAGAACCTGCATTTGAGGTTTTGCCCTCACTTGAACTGTCTCTATTTAAACTGTCTCTACATAAACTGTCTCTACATAAACTGTCTCTACTTAAACTGTCTCTACATAAACTGTCTCTACATAAACTGTCTCTACTTAAACTGTCTCTACATCAACTGTCTCTACTTAAACTGTCTCTACTTAAACTGTCTCTACATAAACTGTCTCTACATCAATCTTCTCTACTTAAACTGTCTCTACTTAAACTGTCTCTACATAAACTGTCTCTACATAAACTGTCTCTACTTAAACTGTCTCTACATCAACTGTCTCTACTTAAACTGTCTCTACATAAACTGTCTCTATATAAACTGTCTCTACATAAACTGTCTCTACTTAAACTGTCTCTACTAATTGTCTCTACAGTCTCATTTCCGGTCAGATGTCTTCTTCATTGAGACTGCATTTAAAAATCGGACAGAATCAGAAAAATAAGAACTAGAAATGGTGCTCAGAGAGCAAAGACCTCCGCCAATGAATACATTTCGTGGGTCTGTGCGTGGGAGTGCGTGTGAGCAGGACATCTGGTTCGAGAGCTGGCTTTTTGGTTGGTTTGGTTTGTTAGGTTGAAGGTTTTACGCCAGTGGAGGTGAATGGCCGGCTGTGTGTGGCCCCGTGATTCAGATCCAGTCCATAATGTAACGGGTTCTAAGGTAACCCATGCTACACCCTCCACCAAGTTTTTGTGAAAATCGTTCTGGTAGTTTTTACGTAATCCTGCTAACAAATAAATAAACCAACCAACCCCACTGCGCTTTCGCTGGGGTGGAGGTAATAAAATAAAATTAAACAAGGAATTAAGCCGTACATGGGAGAGAGTACGACTGCTGGAAGGCTAAAATACAAAGACAAGTCTGCAACCCATCAAAGGACTATGGGGTCACCAGATATGCTCTTCAGAGGGTCATTTTCCACTGCCTCATTCCGTCAGGATGACCACATCAACAAAACCTTGTACTGTACCTGAACTAACTGATTCACCATTCGTCTTCGACTTGGGCTGGTTACATTAGCTAACTAACTTGGCTACCGACACAATAAGACAACAACTCAATAAAATGTGCCATGCTAAATATACCCAATACCCAACCTTTATATGTCTGGGCACAGCCTGTTTCTATCAGCACTTACAGTCCCTAATGTATCTCATTTGTGGTTTGCACAGATATTCAATTTCCATTCAGATATGAAATCATTTAGATGGAACTAGCCAAGGCACTAGCCAAGGTCTGCTTCAAAAGATGTAGGCTAGCTCGCTATGAGCCTAGAGGATGAACGGGACGATGGTTATTCTCCTAGTTCAGTTCACGTTGGGTTTCCAGCTCTGGCAACGAGCCCCTGAGCGTTTTGGTGTGATAAATACCAAGCTTCAGGCTGAAAGGGTACAGCTTCGCTGATTTATACCCCTCAAACCTGCCATTAATCCTAGCTTTCTCTGGGTGTAATTTATAGTAATGAGGACCAGCCAACCAGTGATGGTGCCTTTACTGGGTTTGACCCCCTGTCTGGCTCCCTGGACTCATGCAGTCATGGCTAACTTCACACTGAGGCTCTGAACATCCACAACACCCTCAATGAGCATCATCCATCTGGTGCTCCCTGACTGCAGAAAGAGGTCGCCATTTACAGTGGGGGATTTGGAATGTGATTAGTTTAGAAAATAAACTGCCTTTGCTTGAGGTGATAGATCATCTATGTGTTTTATCAGATTCAATTTAGCTTTTATTTTCAGCAATAGAGTTTTGGTATCTTACCCTTTAAGGATATTATTCAAGAGGACATCAACTCTTCAGACATGTCTGGACATGTCCTCTCACCTTCTGCTTAGGTCACTCTGGGGGTGGACAGCCACATTGAGCTTTAAAGGACCATACCGGTCTAAATATGATGTGATCTCCTAAAACTACTCACACAACTCAACTACTGAAAATGATTTGAAACTAACTGGGACGAGTTTGTCAGCGCAACGAGGGAACAATGTAAAAATATGTTTTAAAGCCATCACGTTCAACTTTCGCAATGTAAGTAAAACACGAAAATGCAAACGTCTTTTAACATGAGCTTTACTTGGGAAAATGGATTGAGGTAATGTGATAAACGTTGGGTGACTATAAGGAGGTCAAATCCTATTAAGACCGGTACCCAGATAGCAAGCGGATCTGGGCCATATACAGGACAGATCTGGCCCTTGTGGCTTAGTTCTGGCCCATATATGGCCCAGATCCGCTTGCTATCTGGGTATGGTCCTTTAAGTCATATCAATGGGAGCCTGACCTCAACCTGCGTCACGCTCATCCTCATTCATACAGGAGGCTCTTCCGCTGTCCGCTGAAGCGTTGACTGTGAAGTTTCACTATGAGGTGAGAACAAGACAGCTGGTTTACGCGTCGGTTACTGGGTCTGAGAGGACATGCTGACCTAGAAATACCAGCAGTGTTTAATACCCATGATGTGAGGGCCGGCTGGGGTCACCTGGGTCGGGGAGGAACTGACCAATCAGGAGGTCATATCCTCACAGTCCTCTGGGCATTGACCTCGGGGTCATCTCACTGCATTATGTAGATCTATAGATCCTTATACTTTAATGAGTGACGGGGATTCCTTATCTTGGTAGACTGTAGGAGAAAAAAAAAGATAATCTCTTCTGGTCCGTTTCTCATTTGGAATGTAGTTCAGTGTGTGTTGTGGTAATCCTGGTCATAGCAGGCCTTCCCTCACCACACTGAGCTGGAGGAGGTGGTGGACACATCTGTCTGGTAGCGCTGTAGGTCTTGGCTGGAGAACCAGCGAGGAGTGTAATTCACTCATGAGGGAGTTGGGAAAAGCTAAGTGCAGCTTTGGGACCTTGCATCCACTGCCTGGCTTCTGAGGGCTTGACACACGCACGCACGCACACGCACACACACGCACGCGCACACACACACACACACACACACACACACACACACACACACACACACATACTGATTTTCCCATTGTCATTACACTTTCATATTATGAAAATATTGAGTGAAAGTCACCAAAATAGCACCAGTAATCCATACTCCACGTGATGAATATACCACACACTGATCATTTTAAAATAATGACAATAAGCTGATTTATATCATTGATCTCTAGGCATATGCCCTCAGCTAAAAAGCAGGCATTGATAGCAAGCATATTTTCAGATGTATCACCCTTTCCAATTGAATAATTGCTGCTAATAATAAATGTTCTTGATAACAAGACCCTGAGGCGGTTTTGAACGGGGAGGAGAACAACGCCTCCCGCTAGTCCCTCCCACAAGAGGGGGTCAACAGACAGTGGTCGTCGTGGTTACTGAATAAGAGCTGAACATTCCCCTCGTCTGTAGATGAACTAGGTTGTAGGCCTACACTGCCAGCCCAGATAGCAAGCGGATCTGGGCCATATATGGGCCGTAACTAAACCACAAGGGCCAGATCTGGCCTGTATATGGCCCAGATCCGCTTGCTATCTGGGAGACTTTTTAATGTTTCGCCCAGAGTGACATGTTGAGGAGATCATAATTCTCTACGCTGTCATGGCTGTGTTTTCACCAACGCCCTCAGCCTGTCTGTTCAACGAGGGTGAGTCCTACACGCTCAAATATTGACCACCTGTCATGCGTGAATCAATCCGTTACTTCTGTAAGTCAACCCACTCAGACCTCAACACACATCCTGTGTGGCAGATAAAACCCCTGCCAGTGTTTCCTCTGCGCACCTAAGCCGTTACTGCTAAATCATTTGGTCACACATTCCAGGAAGGTTGAGTCAGAGGCTGCCACCACACTGGGAGGAATTGCAGGAATGACCTCACCAAACGCACACCCAGTCCAGGGTGACACAACGCTGGCAAAATAAACCCCTTTTGACGTCTGGCCCTCCCTCTCACACGCTCGGGACAAGATGAGGCCAACTGGACTTTTCACTGCCTGGGTGAGAAATCGTTTCCCCACACCCTGGATCCACCCCTGTGTTGGGTCAGAGGTCCTTGGCCGTTCCTTAATGAGGGTTAGCTTAGCTACCACCAGATCGTGAATAGTCATCAAGGGGTGGGGGCGGCGTTGGGCCCATTGAAGCCTGCTGGTTGTGTTTAATTAACCGCAAACCGGGTGGGGATGCCACACACACACCCCCCGCCCCCCCCCCCCAAACCCCTAGAAAACTGTGTCCCAGATGTTCACACCTACTTCCTCTTCCTGACCTGGTTTGAACACTCGCTGCTGTCGTCCTCCCTTCCCTCTCGCTCCTCCTCCCTCTGTCCCCAGCCTCTCTCTGTCCCCAGCCTCTCTCTGTCCCCAGCCTCTCTCTGACCCCAGCCCCTCTCTGCCCCCAGCCTCTCTCTCCCCAGCCCCTCTCTGTCCCCAGCCTCTCTCTGTCCCCAGCCTCTCTGTCCCCAGCCCCTCTCTGTCCCCAGCCCCTCTCTGTCCCCAGCCTCTCTGTCCCCAGCCCCTCTCTGTTCCCAGCCTCTCTGTGTCCCCAGCCTCTCTGTCCCCAGCCCATCTGTTCCCTCTCTGTCCCCAGCCTCTCTCTGTCCCCAGCCTCTCTCTGTCACCAGCCTCTCTCTGTCCCCCAGTCTCTCTCTGTCCCCAGCCTCTCTGTCCCCAGCCCATCTGTCCCCTCTCTGTCCCCAGCCTCTCTCTGTCACCAGCCCATCTGTCCCCTCTCTGTCCCCCAGTCTCTCTCTGTCCCCAGCCTCTCTGTCCAGCTACGGCTCCTCCTGACCCTTTCTAAGCCCTTTAACCAACGCCTGCTCCCCTCCCCCACCTCCGACCTGCCTCTCCTCAAGGCGTGTCTCTCCCGCGGTCTCCAGAGCAGCATAACCACCACTGAGCACTGCCTAGAAACTCTCCTCCCTATCTGACCAGACCCAGATAGCAAGCGGATGTGTAATGATTCTGGGCCATATATGGGCCGGAACTAAGCCACAAAGGGCCAGATCTGGCCTGTATATGGCCCAGGTCCGCTTGCTATCTGGGGACTGCTTCATGAAAATATATCACTTGATACCCCTCCTTTTAAATTATGTTTAGCTTAATTGTTGATTACTGTACTGTATTTTCTACTGTTTATTTGTATTGTGTTTTCTACTGTTTATTTGTATTGTAATAGGACATATAATTCATCCTGTGTGAACATGATGCAAGCTGTCCTAAAACTCAAACTCAAACTCTGTGTCTGAGCTGACAGGAAGTTAAATAGCGGCTAACGCTCGCAGCTGCAGACATTACGCTGCTCAAAACACGGGGGAGCGGATTTGAGAGCGTGTCTGAGGAGCTGGGAAAATGACAGGGATCATGGGTAATGCAGTTTAAACCAACCACGTAACATAGACCTTGGTTAGTGTGATGACATGCTGTAGGTGAACTGGGCCCAAGCCTACAGTGATGCATTCACCTCCTTCCTGTCAACTCAACAGTGTTTTATCCATCGGTGTGATTTAAAACCGGTGAAGACTATCTTGCTAAATGTAAAATAATTTCAAACTGTCGTTCATAGTCCATGTGCTGCCTGATTCTACTGGGAGGAGTTGGGTTAGGGTTAGGGTCACTTTGAAGTGGTGGGGGCTTTCATGGGGGGTAGGCACGACATGGAGTTTCTGTGGACCATCCCTCAATGCCATGCTAATTGAAATGGACTTGCTCTCCCTTTCTCTAATGGAAATCAACGGCACAAAACAATAAGCTATAGCAGAGAGATATACATCACTATCCTCACTCTTGACACTGAGTATGTTCTGCTAAATAAATAGTCCTTCTGATTCTGATTCTTCTCACCATCCAAAACTACACTTATTGTATTTACAAATTCTATATTTCCAACAATTTGCATATTCAAAAAGTGCCAGTGGACACGGCTGCATGGTGAACATCATTAGTAGCAGTCGACATCATTAGTGGCTCGTTTAGGTGGAGAGGAGAGGCGCTAAATGTCGCGCCCCGGGGGCCGGCCTCCGAATTCAGTCCTTTCGTTTACGCAAAGCAAGGATCCTCTCACTTTGAGTCCTCATTATGCGTTTACCACGAGGAACAGCTGGGGGGTGAAGACAGCCGACTCATCACAGCTCAGTGTAAGTGCTGGGGGGTGTTGGGGGTGTTGGGGAGTGTTGGGGAGTGTTGGGGAGTGTTGAGGAGTGTTGGGGAGTGTTGAGGAGTGCTGGGGCCTCTCGCACTGAACTGATCCTCTTTAAATGAGACCAGACAGATGTTGGCTGTTTGCTGTCATCATGTTCATCACCATAACACACACACACACACACACACACACACACACACACACACACACACACACACACCTCAGATTCACACTAACCCACTGGAGAACCGAGAGATACAACTGGCAAGTTATGTGGTGATAGAGTAGCAGTAAAGTGTTCATTCTGACGACATCCATTTATCCAACCCAACCGCCTCATAGACCCCCTGATGAATAGCTCATCTTGATCAAAAGCCTTTTTCCTCATAATCTTAGACCGTTTATCTGTCTGTTATCCTTTAATTCCACAGATAATTGAGTTCCTCCTCCAGCCCCCTCCAGCCTGAGGGAAAACCATTGACAAATTGAGCGCAAAGGCAAGTAGCTACATGTCCAAGCCCCCCTCACCTCACTTTCACACACACACACACACACACACACACACACACACACACACACACACACACACACACACACACACACACACACACACACACACACACACTCTAGACCGGAGGTGGGCCTTAATGACCTCACTCTCACAGATGTACACTCGAGTCCAAAGGTTGTATTAAATTGACAAACTGGCTTCTACTTTGTCACTCTGAACTGGTTTAAAAGAGGCTGCACTGGATCATATATTTGATTAATAATTTGTATAATTTGCAAAAGGTTCAAGACAGACCTATAGGCTATTAATTAATAAGAGTGGCTAAAATATAATTAGACATACTAAGCTCTTGTGTCACCACTTAGTCAAATCCACTAATAAAATACACACATACACAAAATACCTCATCATAACAAAAACAGTAATGCATTTAATAAAAGGTTGGAAATGACAGGTTAGGCTAGGCTACATAATGCATACTGAATAGATTTGACCTTTATAAGTCGTACTACAGTTCTGAAAATATGGATCATGGTGAGCAACATCATACCTGCCTTTGTTTACTGCACCGATTCGGGACCTCAGTTGAGTTCTGGGAGACGATCACACGTAGAGGGCGCTGTCATCACCTCCACCAGGGAAGGGGGCGGGCGCTGAAGGATTGAAGACAGTGATTGGTTCACCGCCCCGTATATAGTCCACTGTGCGCGTCATTGTCGGTTATTCACGGTGGTGTTCCCGGTGAAGGATATGAGCGTGTGCGAAGTGTCACTATCACGGGAGTGTTTGCTGTTGGAATGAATGTTGTTTCGGAGCTTTGTTACTTTGAAGTCAGCTCATTACGCACATTGAGAAGTCAATGAAGGAGACCAGATCCAGTTTAAAGCTTTCACCCAAACCCGGAATGGATCCTAACCAGAGTGTCAAGTGTAAAATAGTGGTGGTGGGGGACAGCCAGTGCGGGAAGACCGCATTACTTCATGTCTTTGCGAAAGATTGCTTTCCAGAGGTACGTGGACATCTTGGGTAGATACCCTGGCCTATTTGGATGTTCAACTTTTACGCATGACGTTGGAAAGCAAAGGAATACTACCCGAGGAAGAATGGATAGTGTTACAATGTTTTAATCTGTTTAAAATAATTATATTCACTTGTTTAAATCTATTCTCTAGCTGCCGCGGAAGCCCTACACACAACATGCGTTTTGTTGGATGACTTGATGTCTGGAGTGTTGTTGGATGTTGCGCATGTTCTGAATAACAGCCATGTAATGAATGCCTCTCTTTTATAGAACTACGTCCCCACGGTGTTTGAAAACTACACGGCCAGTTTTGAAATCGACACTCAAAGAATAGAGCTCAGTCTTTGGGACACATCGGGTAAGATGCTTTACATTCTATATATGAAAAGTATTGCATTATTGTAAAGCTGAATAGGAACAATGTATTGTTACATCTGATATCTATGCATGCGTTGCATTGCAGAGCGACTACAAATATTTCCCCGCCGCATCCTAAAGCTTGTAGGCAAATCAAAGACTTTGCGTAACTGGTGTGAAATTGTAATTTGACGGGTCAACCAATTGACCCACACGCACCAAACCAGCCATTCCAAGGGGAGAATACAGAACGCGGTGACGCTGCAACGTTGGAATGTGAGGATGGAGCTCTTTAGATCGTGGATTTATGTCCTCCGTGTGCAGTGTCCAAATCCACTCCTCCACAGTGTCCAAATCCACTCACTCCACACCCTCCTTCCACGCCTACAAGCGGCAGGGCTACATGGGCGTGTTTGGCACCAATGCAGGATTTACTGAAAGAAAAGTGAATGACTAAGCTTTTTCAATAACTGGCAGGTCCCTTCATTTGATTTGGCGTTAGTAAGTCATTATTTATTATTACTGCAGGTTGTAACTGTTCAGACTGCAAAATCACCTACTCGGTTAATATTCACACATTGCTTGCATTACCTGTTGGGGTTTTAAGTGACCCCTGGAATGTCCAGGGGGGTGTCCAGACCCAGCTCTGGAGGTAATTAAATGTAGTCTGGCTGTGGGACTGGGCTGGCCCCCACCCAGCGCTCCACCCCCTGGGCAGCTTGCCTGCTGTCTCGCCTGGGAGCTGCTTCATGGGAGGGGTGTGGGGGGGGTGTACTAGGCGGGGGTTGACCACCCTGGGACGCCGCTGTGACCTCCAGCTGATTGTGGAGGTCCAGCCAGGACACGGCCGTGATTACAGCAGAGCTCGGAAGAGCTGACCGTACCTGGCGTTCCCGTGGCGGTCTGATTGGAGGGGAAGTCTGTGTGATTGTAAAATTTGTCATATGCTGATCTAAGCAGAAACCACTCTGGAGGAAGCCACTCAACTGCAACTGAGTCTTAAAAAATAATATTTCGATTAATTGGTTGCAATGGTCCTTAGATTCCATTTGTGGTGTTAGGAGAGTTTTTCCTTTGCCTCACAAACGGTCCCGTCAGTGAAGTAGAATCTCCTTCTCTATGTTGGCCTCCTTTTCAGCGTCAACAGATCTCGGCCAAGCGGCCGCTTTTTGGCGCTGAGCAACATTCGTGCCTTTGAGGTCGGAAGGATTCATCCATTCTAACCGACTCACGATATGGGATCAGAATGGAATGAATTCATGTCACCCGCCAGTTTTCGTAGCAGACGGTTGCAGGTGCCCTGTCACACAGCTGGTGTAGGTGTCTCACCTCTGCGTGGGCTGGCCTTCCCCTCAGGCGTGCTCAACTCCACTGTAACCTGCACATATTGAATCAGGTTAACTCCCTCTCTCGCTGGAAGCCGTCCATGTTTTAGTGTTGTGGGAAGCAGCCCTCAGGCTGGTATTCTATCCCTCTGGAAGAGCGGAACGCCTGAGGAGCAGCTGGTGGGTCAGAGCTTCTATGTCGTGTCGGAAGAGAGACCGCCAGACCGTCGTCCTGTATTTGGCAGCGCTACTGGTCTCACATTCTCCCTGACAGGTGGATACTTTCGAGTCATTTTGAGAGAGGTCCTTTTAACGTGTTCTTTTCATTTTGCCAGTGTTGCTGTTGACTGATGTGACTGTTGACCTCTGCCTCTGGCAGAGTTGGTGTATCTGGGTTGAGGGAAACTGAGCTGCTTGGTTGGTATGTCGTGCACAAAGAGGACCCCCCCCCCCCCCACCTCCCACCATCTTTCCCACAAAGATCCCATTGTTGGTAATCCTGAGTTTTGGAAGCACAATTTGTCCATGTCATTTTAATGAAAGGTTTACCTGTTTTGCCTGAGAAATATTTGGGTAGCTGCTGGCTGGAATGTAATTCAGAATTAAAACAAGTGCACAGTGCCTGTGGAACCGGCGTGATTGTTATACACATTCGATCCATCTATCTATCTTAAAAATTGACATTTTGGCTCCTGAGCCCCAAGTCCAAATGAAGGCGTTGAATGAGCGGCTGTGTTGGGGTGGCTCTGTGGTGCCCCCCTGTGGTCAGAACCGGCAGGGGGAGCTCCAGAGGACTAGGAGACATGGGGAGGCAGTCTTCAGCTCTCATGCCCCTGGCCTTTGGATCACCCTGCCAGTGGACCTGAGAATGTCTGAGACAGTGGTAACTTTTAAGCGAGTTCTTAAAACGCACCTTTTTAACATTGCTTTTACCACGTAGCTTTAGTTGTGTTATTATCTTATTGTTCCTAATTTGTATTCTTTTTTTTTTAATTCTATTTTACATTTACATCTTTTTAATTTAAAATTATTTTCTTTTTATTGTTTCTTTTAAATCATGACTTTTATTGTTACCCATCTCTTTTTACATCGAGAGCTTTCTGCCAGTCCAAACCGCGTGGACCTGTGACCCATGTCGAGTTGACACTAATACAAACACACACACAGGCATACAAACACACACAGGCATACACACAAACATACTTTAACGAACCTCTATAAGGCTCGTTAATAGCTGTGCTAAGTGAGTTTACTCTCTAGTGTTGCGGTTAGCGAGTCGGGTTCGTCAGGAGCGTGGGATTGCGGGTTCGATCTGCACTTGGGGCATGTTCTCTACCCCCCCCCCCCCCCATTCGTTACATTGGTGTCAGAAGTGGGATGGTGACGGTGAGTGCCATCGGAGAGGCGTTTGAGGACGTGAGGGACTTGGAAGTGCGAGGGCTCGCTCTCCAGGACGGAGGAGGGTATAACCACCCTCTATAAGGCTAGTTAATAGCTCAGTTAAGTTATTACATTAGTCATTTAGCAGACTCTTTTATACAAAGCGACTAACAATAATTGCCTTTAACGTAGGAAAAGCCAATGTAGTACTACTTGCCAGAACTCACAAGTGCATCTCTTGTGTGGCCTGTCTATTTCCGCCATTTAGAATAGATCGCTACAGTAGAATTCACAGCAATGTTTTCACGTTAAAATTGTTGCAATTTTCAGTGGATTTTCAATGAGGATCCTGAAGTCGTGGTTGTTCTGTATCCCGCTGCTCCACGGCTTCTCCTGTGATGGAGCTTCTGGGTAATGTGATCATTAGAGGGGCCCACTAACCCACTTCTCACCTGGGGAGACGGCTCCCTACGCGGCTCATCTGCCATAACCACAGTAGTGCACGGCCCTGGTAATCCAAGAGTAGCGCGCAGCCCTGGTAATCCAACAGTGACGGATGACTGTGAGCCAGCGGTCAGGGCATCCCAGCCCCAGAGGGACGGGGAGGGGTCCGGTGGAACGATCCTCCGCGTACGTTTTAAACACGCCCTCCATCATCTGAGGAGATGAATGTCTGGTTCCACGCTGCTGGTCAGAGGGAGGACGGGTCATCGACGCGCTCCTCCTCCACGTTTACAAATGGAAGGCACAGTAGCCTAAATGTTTTCCGTGTCCAGATGATGAATGTGTCCGGACATGTCCTTTCTTTGTGGCGGCCGCCTGTTTTCAAGACTGTTAGCGGTGTGTGAATGTTTGTGTGAACGGGTAAATGAGAGAGGCCATTGTGAAGCACTTTGGATGAAAGTGCTATGTAAGTACACTCCATTTACCATTTAGTGGTTACAGTAGATTCCAGGACCTTTGTGGCTTTGTGCTTTTCTTTGTTAAATGTAAATATTGTCTTATAAGGGATTGTCTTCAAGACAGACTGGGAGCTCACTGCTCCCTCAGACACAGTGAATGGTGTTTACACACAAAATGGGGCAGGGATAGGCTGAGGTATGTCTCTGTCTTTGTCTCTCTGTCTGTGTGTGTGTGAGAGAGCGAGTGTGTGCGAGTGCGTGCGTTTGTGAATGCGTGTGTGTGTGTGTAAGCGAGTGTGTGTGTGTGAGCGAGTGTGTGTGTGTGAGCGAGTGTGTGTGTGTGAGCGAGTGTGTGTGTGAGCGAGCGTGCGTGAGTGTGTGTGTGAGCAAGCGAGTGCATGTGTGAGCGAGTGTGTGCGTGTGTGTGTGTGTGTGTGTCTCGAGGGACGAACCCCCTCAGGGCTGCAGTGAAACGGGACTAATGAGCTGCCAGTCACCACGGCCATTCCTCCGGGCTGGACGGCCGCACCCTTCGTCATCATTTGTTATTTTTGCTGAAGGTGAATCACAAAACCACCGAGACTTACCTGATCAATATCCCGTGAGGTGGGTCAGAGGGGTGAGGGCTGGACCAGCTAGCCAGCACGGTGGGGTGAGGGCTGGACCAGCTAGCCAGCACGGTGGGGTGAGGGCTGGACCAGCTAGCCAGCACGGTGGGGTGAGGGCTGGACCAGCTAGCCAGCACGGTGGGGTGAGGGCTGGACCAGCTAGCCAGCACGGTGGGGTGAGGGCTGGACCAGCTAGCCAGCACGGTGGGGTGAGGGCTGGACCAGCTAGCCAACACGGTGGGGTGAGGGCTGGACCAGCTAGCCAGCACGGTGGGGTGAGGGCTGGACCAGCTAGCCAGCACGGTGGGGTGAGGGCTGGACCAGCTAGCCAGCACGGTGGGGTGAGGGCTGGACCAGCTAGCCAGCACGGTGGGGTGAGGGCTGGACCAGCTAGCCAGCACGGGTCCCGGAGGCTAGGGTTTATCATCCAGACGGACGAGGGCCTCACAAGCCAGTTAACCGTTTAACAAGAACAAACATTTTAATCTCTACAACATCCCACTAGACATGGACCAAATGCATGGAACTAGAGGAACATGGCCAACAAACAAAGACCATAGCCAACTATCAGACATGGGAAAATGTCTAATGTCTTTGGATCTGGTCATGGAAAAAATGGTGAACAGGAAACGCCAGCATATGGTGTAGTTTGACGAGAAGGAGAATTTGGCTCAGGTAAATGAATAAAAAAAATACAAATTGAAGCTGGACATTACATTACAGATTTGTGTTTTTCCTGGCGCTCTCCGATGTTCCCGTTCAGATAAAACATGTTGATGTCATTAGCAAACCCTTTGTTTTTGTCTTTTTAGACGGGGAGAAACCCGTTTTTTCTTTTTCCGAAGCGTTTGAATTTCTGACAGTTGGCATGGGGGAGGAAGACTCCTACGTTACTATCCGAACCCAACTCCCCCCCACTCGGTTTCTTAGAGACGAGCTGCTTGACTTGTCATCATCAAATACCGTAACTGTCAGGGATGCTTCCAGGAACAAAACCCCCACCTCACCCCCTCCTCCCTGACATCAGTGATTGAACACTCGACTCCCACACACGGCCCTGGGGGGGTTGTGTTGTGTCAGCTGGAGGGGGGGAGGGAGAGAGGGAGAGAGCGAGAGAGAGGGGGGGTAGAGGGAGGGAGATGGAGAGAGAGGGAGAGAGAGGGGGGGTGGAGGGAGAGGGAGAGGGGGTTGTTGAGATTCCTCTGAGGATCTCCCAGAGGTGATCGTACGCTGGAGAAAACAGACTTCCAGAGATTCCTGGCAGTGGCACGGCATTCCTCACGCAGGGAGATCAGTGATTCCTCACACAGGGAGATCAGTGATTCCTCACACAGGGAGATCAGTGATTCCTCACACAGGGAGATCAGTGATTCCTCACACGGGAAGATCAGTGATTCCTCACGCAGGGAGATCAGTGATTCCTCACACAGGGAGATCAGTGATTCCTCACGCAGGGAGATCAGTGATTCCTCACGCAGGGAGATCAGTGATTCCTCACGCAGGGAGATCAGTGATTCCTCACAGGGAGATCAGTGATTCCTCACGGGGAGATCAGTGATTCCTCACACAGGGAGATCAGTGATTCCCTTGTCAGGTCTCTCACTCTGTGAACTGTCTTGGTGTTTTGTCCATCGGGCTCAGGGCCATTGGATTCACTAGATTCCTTAAATGGGATTCGTCTCGTCTATGCAGTTGAATTGAGGAAGGTATTGTGAAAGGAGCAGGTATTAAGGAACAGTATTGTGAAAGATTGTTCGAAAGCTATAGAAGAGAATTCCACATTTAATATGCAGACTGTGCAAATGAGATGAATCTAGCTGGTAGCCCAAAGTCCGGTCAGATCATGGATGTATTAATAGAAGGTCAGATGGAGAAAGTTGGGGTGGCTGTGTTTTCCTTACAGCGACGATAAAGAGAGTGACTCATTTGCTTCTTGCTCCCTGTCCCAAGCAGCTCCCTGTCCTATAGTTGTCCGCTGTCCTATAGTTGTCCCCTGTCCTATAGTTGTCCCCTGTCCTATAGTTGTCCCCTGTCCTAAGCTGCTCTCTGTCCTATAGTTGTCCCCTGTCCTATAGTTGTCCCCTGTCCTATAGTTGTCCCCTGTCCTAAGCTGCTCACTGTCCTATAGCTGTCCCCTGTCCTATAGCTGCTCCATGTCCTATAGCTGTCCCCTGTCCTATAGCTGTCCCCTGTCCCAAGCTGTCCCCTGTCCTAGTTCTCTGGCTGCATGAGTGGAGGCCGGTCCTGAAGCAGGCAGAGTCCGCAGCAGAGAGAATGGCTGAAATGATGACATGGGGTTGTTATTAATTTCGGGGTGTCCCTCAGAGCTGGCTCACGGTCAGACCAGGACTGAAGGAGCAGGGGTGTGTCTGGGAGGAAGCTTCTCACAGATCATCCCAGCTGATGCATAGTGTCCGCAAACTGAATCGTGTCTGATGTGAGAGACACAAGACAGCAAGGGACATTTAATGGCATTGCTGATGTAAATCAGGGTTTTGAGTAAATTCTGTTTACATTCAGGGAGCTTAGTCGCACTGAAATTAAAAAAGCATTCTAGATTTTAAGCCAATAATCTCATGACATCCACCCGTCAATCAACGTTATCCTTCTATCGAATCTGTCTAAAGTTCTTAACCTGTTCACTTGTCAATGTTCCAATCAAATTCCTCTTAACATGTCCCACCCTCATAAGCTTGTTTGCGTCGGAAATCCGTCAAACTACGGAAGTTGGATGATCTCAAACGTCCGTTTCAGTGCGACTTTAACTTAATTTTTTTAATTTTTTTTGCATTTGATGTAAAACGTTTCTCATCAATCTTATTCACAAGTGTTTTTAAATAATATGCCTTGAATATTGGAATATACTGAATATTTCGGACTTGACTCCAACCTTTCTGCAAATGATGGTTTTGATCTCATCTGCATATTCTCACCTTGTCTGCACCCTTGTGTCTGCAGGGTCTCCGTACTATGACAACGTGCGTCCTCTGTCCTACCCGGACTCTGATGCGGTCCTCATCTGTTTTGACATCAGCCGACCGGAGACCCTGGACAGTGTCATGAAGAAGGTGAGTGACCTGATGGGCTTGGTACTGTATATGTCCTGGAAGCTACTGTATATGTCCTGGAAGCTGCATCAACTGGCTTTCCCCCTTTCAGTCAGAGCAGGATGTGTTCTGGTCCCCTTACATGTTCACACAGTCCCCTGACCCTCTCTGAAAAGGCCCAGCTTTGTGTTTCTGGGTCAAGTGTCCTCTGAAACCACCCCCGGTCTGGTTGAAAAAAATATAATTGGGGCTGTACCACTTAGAGAGGGGATGGGGGAGGGCTGTACCACTCAGAGGGGATGGGGGGAGGGCTGTACCACTCAGAGGGAATGGGGGAGAGCGGGACCCTCAGACTCATGTGAGGCTGAGCAGGAGTCTGTCTGGACTTGTTCCTACATGGTGTCACAGAGCCTCAAGAGCGGGCCAGGAGAGAGGAGTGTGAGGGGGGGAGGGGAGACGAGAGGGGAGGGAGTGAGAGGGCGAGGGAGAGAGAGGGAGCATAAGTCTGTTTCTCTCTCTCGACACACACACACGCACACCCTTAAACACAGGGATCAGGCTGGCCATTGTAGAGGCTAGCGGCTAACATGAGGATGATCTGCTTCTCAGAGAACGAGGGAGGCCAGTCTAATCAGGGCCCAGTCTAATCCCTGGGAACACGGAAGAGGGGTTTTCCCCGTTTTTTCTACTTGGGTGTGACGGAGCTTCCACTCCTCAGACGTTGTTTTCCCAAATATGACGTCATGTTATGAGAGGGATGAGAGGGCGCGGGTGGTCAGGAATCGGACTCTGAGCCGGCTCCTCGTACCGCCGTCATGCATCGCTTCCATGTGGTCCTGGAGAATAAACAATATTTTGAATGTGACTGGCTGGTGTCCCCGTTCTGAAATGGGGGTTGTTTCTGTCTCTCCTCCAGTGGAGAGGGGAGATCCAGGAGTTCTGCCCCAACACCAAGATCCTGCTGGTGGGCTGCAAGTCGGACCTCCGCACGGACCTCACCACGCTGGTGGAACTATCCAATCACAGACAGGCGCCGGTGTCATACGATCAGGTGGGTTTTCGTAGCCGTTTGTGCCTTTTTCCACTTGTATGTTCTTTGAAGTTATTGACATTGACGCTTATAATGCCCATTGGTCATGCATTGTGTGGATCTGACTTGATGCAGCCTAGTGCACTGGGTCAGTAGAATTGTTCTACCAACAGAGGACCCTGGGTCATTAGAATGAAGTGTTAGGGGCGCCCCGGTGGCTCAGTGGGTTGGGGCGCATACCATTTAAAGGCTAGTCCTTACAGTAGCGGTGCGGGTTCGAATCCTGTCTGTCCTTCAACTGTCCTATCCCAATAAAGCAGAAATGTCCTAAAAAATATCAACAAAAAAAAAAAGAAGAATGAGGTGTTGTACCAAAAGAGGACCCTGGATCATTAGAACGAAGCGTTGTCCCAACAGAGGACCCTGGCTGACCTGTCTGTGTCCCTCTTCTCTCCCAGGGCTCCAACATGGCCAAGCAGCTGAGCGCCCCCTACATCGAGTGTTCCTCCCTGCAGTCAGAGAACAGCGTGAGGGACATCTTCCACGTGGCCACGCTGGCCTGCGTCAACAAGAACAACAAGAACGTCAAACGCAGCAAGTCCAGGGCCACCAAGAGGATCTCACACATGCCCAGCCGGCCAGAACTGACCGCCGTAGCCTCGGACCTGCGCAAGGACAAGGCCAAGAGCTGTGCCATCATGTGATTGGCCAGGACCGGGGAGACTGTTGTTGTTGCGGACGAATGGGAGCAAGCGATGGGGAGGGGACACAGTGCATGGAGCCGCCCCCCTCCGGCTGGGAAGGTGGGCCTCTCCGCTCTGCACTTTAAATCCCCCGTTTCTCCCTCCCCTGGCTTGGATTCAGCCCAACCCTCCAACCCTAGGATAAGCTCAGCCCAGAGGAGTAACGGACTTGACTTGAGATGCTGAAGGAAACTGAAGACTGTCGAACGCTTCAAAAAAACGATTTGTGTATTTTTGAGGCCCAAATCGGTCATAAATAATAATAATAAATAAACCCAACATTTTAACGTAGAAGACGGTGACAGGAAGATGTGCGGTGACAGGAAGATGTGCGGACGTGTCAGTGCTGTATCCGTTTCCCCTGGAAATGACATCGTAACCTTTTGTGGTCTAGGTCGAAGACCTGGGCAGGAAGTGAGTTTTCAGTGGAGTCAGGTTTTACTTTTTGCCCTCAAAGAAAATGTGAAAAGATGGTGGATCCACCAGTGAGAAGAGACTGCAGCTGCTGTGTTGTTCTACAGAAGACTGATGGAACTCTTGCACTGGCCTCTGGGTGTGGAACCTAAGAGACTTAAGAATTATAATGACAGAAAACAAACACTGTGGTTGTTCAGATCGCCCATGTTGGATTCGTTCTCCCTTGGTCTCCTTTTGTTACTGCCTTGAGAGGTTTGCCAAATGGAAATTAGATATTTGTATTGTTTGATGCTGTTGCACACTGTCACTATGATCTGGAAGCCTTTGAAGTGCTGTACTCCTTTTGCATATCATTCTAGCGCGGTTTGAACCTCAATTATCTGGCCTGTTTTTTGTTATTCTTTTTGTTCTTTTTTTCAATTTACAACCAAAGAAAAGCTTGACAGGGCGAAGACATCGCTTGCAGAATTGCAGACTTTTGCCAACTCGGGTTGTGATTGGCTGTCTGGTGATCATTACCAATGGTTGTGTTGGATGTGCCACAGTGTAGTGTGTCTGAGATGTGCGCTTCTCTTTCTGCCTCTTGGCTGGTATCAGATGTGGTCTGTAGCTCGGACCACCAGGTCTGTGATTCTAACACCACTGGGTCGATACCAGATGAGTGCTGATGCCACTGAGCTGATACCAGATGAGGGGTCTATAGTTCTGACACTAGTGCCGCATGTCAAATATCAACTGGTGTTTGTGTCCAAGCTGTTCTGAGTCTTTGCAACTGTTGCTCAATAGACCATCAATCAGCACTTCGATTTCCCTTTCTACCACTCTCTCATTCTTTTGTTTCTTGGATGTCCTTGGCTATGCAATGCACATACACTCTGGCCCAATTCAGATAAATACAGTGATCTATGATTACAATGAAGTTCAGTTTTATGGCTGAAGGACTATTTTAAAGAGGCGCAGATTCTGTGGAACGTGGATATGAGGCTTCATTCCAGAGTTCAGTTCAATATCCCTCAAGTGTTCATTTCTAGGTCTAGTGGGTTACCAGGACTCGGACCCAGCAGCTGCGCCTAGCATGGCTGCTAGATTTAGTTCTGAAAAGATGGGCGTGGTAGAATGTCAGGAAGCTGACTGGCCCACCAGCCTTGTAGCTAGCTCCCTCTCTCCTTCCCAGAGCAAGTGCCGCTGAATCTCTCCCCACTCATCACATCCTGAATAGTTACAACCTCAGCTTTCCATAAGATTTATCAACAATCTGTGTTTTCAACTTCCCATCGACCTGGCGGACTCTGTCAACCTGCTATCTGGATATTCCTCTAGACAGTATTATCAGCTATAGCTAGCGGGTGTGTGCTCTGTATGAAAAATGTTAAATTAACGTCGAGAAGGTGTTAGCTGTAGAACATCAACCTTTTTTTTTTTGAATGTTATCCATTTGTACGTCTGTAGGATTGATGTTTCCACAGTATTTATTGATTGAATTTATATATTTTTCCCCTTGAAAATAAACTTCAATGTACAGTAAAAACCCTTTTTTTACTTCTTTGTATGAAACAAATGAAAAAAAAATCTTGTCTCCTTGCAGGCATCACTTTGGATAATTATAAACTCGCTGACTAATATTGAGCTAATCTCACATTGCTCCTGCAATCTGAGAGCGCAGAATGCTACATTAATAACCACTACATTAATAACAAAGCCAGCAGTTTGATCAAATGAAATGCAACGTTGTGACTGCTTGGCCTGCATGACCTTTTGCTCCATGTAAACATGCCGGGTGTCTAGTTCCCCCGTTTGACTTGCAGTTGGGAGAAAACGGTAATATACTGTAGAACAAAAATGGAATACTTGTTTGATCAAGAATTTGATCTGCTTTTCTAATTGGTGCTCTCTACGCAAATTTCATTTGACCAGCAAGAATGTTAGAGTGAAACTTGCACTCCATTGTCCGACCCTGCCGAGTGCTGATGGCTGATATCTCCACCGATCTGTGCCTCCCCTGCCGACCACACGCCCCGTAAATGGAGCAGAGCACGCTAGCGTCTCACAGAATGTTCTAGACTGCGATGCAGCCGGGCCTTCCTGGAATTCCTTGCGAATCACTGAATATGATTTAGACTTTCCACGGAACGGCTCGCAGTGTCTGCGGCTGCTCAACAGATCAGACAAATGATAAATAAAGCATGCCCCGCCCCTGCTGATCCCAGGCATGTGTGCGAGGAGGACTGCAGCGAACCGGCTGACTGCTCGTGATGGATGATTCGTTGATATCACAGTTGTTCGCCATGTCTTCTTTTGTCACCGATCCCTTCCTCCTCTGAGAGCAATTTGTCAGGCAGAACCTTGTGTAAAACTACAACATACAAGTGCAACATAGACTGTTTTTATCGGCCGGGCCTCCCCAATGGCAGACAATTCAACACACCCATACTTAGTAATTCTGCCATTGTCACATCTGCCAAGTCTGGGAGTCAGCCATCTTAATCACTTTATGTCATCATTATTAATGTGATTCCCTCAATCTAATTATGATCACCTGCTTCTCAAGGTAACAGCTGGACCCTGATTGCCCCTAAAGACCCACCAATCAAAGGACCTTGGGCCGTGACAGCGAGCGCTAGGTCTAATACATCCATGATGAACACTAAGCAGAGTGCACGGTTCCCCTGCTGAAAGGACTAATAACGGCTTCTCTTCTGGTGCTGCTGCCCCGCTGCCTCTTCAACACAATACAGGTCCCATATCGGAAGCCAGTAATGGATAGATAAGGGTGTTCTTGTCGTCTCTTGGTGCCCTAGTTATGTTCTACTTAATACATTTCTATCATCTCTGTGAGGTGAACAAGAGGAGAAAGGATGAGCATGCAGTATTTACATTTTCTTTCAATCCTGAAACAGCATTAGGCTATTAGAGCTGAATCTAAAAGGGGGAAATGGTATTTAGATTTCACTGTTTGCCCTGAAATAAGCATTAAAGACAGTTGATATTCTTAACTTGATCTGAACAGCTGGGCCATGATTATCTATCCATTAGCATTAGTGGCTTCTACAGGAAGCCAACAAAACCTTCTCTTCCGGCTGTCTATTGTGTTTATAATCAAAGGGCCTTGAACTCTCCAGAGAAAAATACTTTCTCTGAATGTGTGTGTGTGTGTGTGTGCGTGCGTGTCGTGTGTGTGAATGGATGTTGACTATAAAGCAGCTCCCTTCTTGATAACAGAGAGACACGGAGAGGGAGGATAAGAGAGAATTCTAACCCCAATAAACAACTTGCCAGATTACAGTCACTTGCACGTCAGATCAAGTTAAGAATATCAACTGTCTTGAATGTTTATTTCAGGGCAAACAGTGAAATCTAAATACCATTTCCCCCTTTTAGATTCATCTTAAATGGCCTAATGCAGTTTCAGGATTGATTTTTTTTTTTTAAATACATTCATCCTTCATCCTCTTGTTCCCCTCACAGAGATACAGGTGCACCCCAAAAAAATAGAATATTGTGGAAAAAGAAAATTATTTTTCGTAATTTAATTCAAACAGTGACACTCATGTATTCTAGATCCATTGCACAAAGTGAAATATTTCACTACATATTCCTATTATCTCACACATGTTCGTTGATTTGGGCGATGAAAAAAAGGAGTACATAACTAGTTATGAATGCATAAACCCTCTCTACTTGTCTTAACAGCGATATGAAACACATTCAAGCTGTCAGTCAGTCAGAGTGGAGTCCTCCATCTCACAGCATCTCCTCAGTAATCAGGAACCGTGGTATAGTTCTTCCTGGCAATAAAGAAGAGATTGTCCGCATCACTGGTATAGCTCCCAAAAGCCTATATTTATTGAGTTAACACCCAAGAGTGTAACGTTTCGAGTCTTCCCAGCTCTTCCTCAGACTGAGGTATACTGAGGAGACTGAGGAAGACCCAGGAAGTCTCGAAACTTTACACTCTTGGGTGTTAACTCAATAAATATAGGCTATTGGGAGCTATACCAGCGATGTGGACAATCTCTTCTTTATTGCTGACGTTTCTCCATCCAGCACCTGGATTTGAGTGTGGATGTGCGTGCCTTATACCTTCTTCACATAGTTCTTCCTGGCTACAACAGCCCGGAGCGTTTCAGCTCAGCTCATAATATCCTCCATGATTAAAGCAACAATGTGAGAACAGCTCATCATGTCGGAGCTCATCTTGGCGGCGAGGACGCAGCAGTATTCCACCATCACACGGCTCCTCTGGAGCGAAGCCCTCCAGCCCTGGTCTTCCCCTCCCCCCACACTCCCCTGCTTTGGAGAAATCTCCCAAGATGCTCTAGTGCAAGGCTCAATTGGGCTGCAGACTGTAGCCCAATCAGACTGAAGTGGAGGAGAGGGTGAGGCTGCCCTCACACATACAGGAACAGGGAAAGACACACCTGCCCTTCTGACATATGATAGCAATTAAAGCGTCCGGCCTCTAGACTTTGGAGGACGGAGGTGCAAAGGAATGGCTCCTGGTTACTGGGTGCAGCTGTGGGGAGGTCCGGGGGGTGGGGGGGTTTGGGGGCGGGGGGGGGGGGGGGGGGTTGTCAAATACCACACTGCAATAGAGAGAGAATACACTGCATGTATGAAACTCAACCACACAGATATATTACACTAGTCATTTAGCGACGCTTTTATCCAAAGTGACTTACAATAATTGCATTTAATGTAGGAAGTTGGTGTACTACTACACACCAGAACTCACAAGCGCATCTCCTTACTAAACAAGTGACTAAGCGCAGTTTAGCATAATCTAGTGCTGAAGGCAAAGTGCAAGAGTAGCAAACTAAAAATACAGTAGGTGCTTAAGAGGGAGGATCGTTGTAGTACTTCTTGAAGAGATGAGTTTTGAGCCTGCGGCGAAAGATGGGCAGCGACTCTGCTGTCCTGACATCAGTGGGCAGCTCATTCCACCACTGCGGGGCCGGGACAGAGAAGAGCCGTGACCGTGTCGATCGACTGCAGGGCGGGCCAACCAATCACCCTGAGGTAGCGGGGGGGGGGGGCGGGGGGGGGGGGGGGGGTTTGGGGGTGCAGGGTTTGACAATGGCCTGGAGGTAGGAGGGAGATGTTCCTTTCATTGCCCTGTAGGCTAGTACCAGCGTTCTAAATGGTAAATGGACTTCACTTATATAGCGCTTTTCCACCTTAGCGGCACTCAAAGCGCTTTAAAATGGCCTCTCATTCACCCATACATGGCGGTAGCTGCCATGCAAGGTGCTAACCTGCACATTGGGAGCAATTCGAGGTTAGGTGTCTTGCTCAAGGACACTTTGACATGTGGCCAGTCGGAGCTGGGATTCGAACCACTGACCCTTCGATCATTGAACGACCCGCTCTACCAACTGAGCTACAGCTGCCGCCTTCTAAACTGGATGCATGCTGCTACAGGGAGCCAGTGTAGGGAACAGAGAAGGAAAGTTGTGTGAGAGAACTTGGGGTGGTTGAACACCAGGTGAGCAGCAGCTTTCTGGACCATGGTTTAATGGCTGACTCCGAGGCCCCAGCAAGGAGGGAGTTGCAGTAGTCCAGGCGGGAGATGACAAGAGCCTGGATGAGCACCTGCGCCGTTTCGTCAATGAGGAAAGAGTGAATCCTCCTGATTTACTCCTGAGGAATCTGTAAGATCTAACTGATGCGATATGTGCCGAGAATAACAGTTAGTTGTCCAGGGTTACACCCAGATTCCACGCAGTCTGAGTCGGGGTCACCACTGTGTTGTCAATGGTGATGGCCAGGTCAAGGTGTGGGCAGTCTTTCCCCGGGAGGAACAGCGGCTTAGTCTTGTCCAGGTTAAGCTTGAGGTGGTGTGTCGCCGTCCACTCCACGATATGTCAGCCACGCAATACATGCCTCCACTTGTGTGTCAGACTGGGGGAAATTTGGTATGAGCAACCCATCAGGTAGGATGCAAACAGGGAGAGTGCACAGCCTGTTACGCCTTTCTCCTTGAGGGTGGAGAGGAGGATCTGGTGGTCCACCGGGTCAAACACTGAAGACAGGTCCAGGAGGATCAGGACAGAGGAGAGAGAGTTTGCTCTAGAAAGGTGGAGCGACTCAGTCACTGCAAAGAGGACTGTTTCTGTCCAACGTTGCCCACCTTTAAAGTCGCACTGAAATGAAAAAAGCATTCTGTCCCATTTTGGTTCACATAATTGGTCATAGTGTTCACCTATTCAACGATGTATGCCAAAAAACTTACAAAATTCTACTTTTGTTGTAATCTTATATCAAAGTATATCATTTCTTACTTCCTGGAAAATGGTAGGTCACGTGCAATGACGACAACAGGTACCTTCGATTTTAGGCCAATAATCTCACGACATCCATCTGTCAATCAACGCTATCCTTCTATCGAATCTCTCTAAAGTTCTTAAAACCCGTCCACTTGTCAATGTTCCAATCAAATTCCTCTAAACGCATATGTCCCACCCTCATAGCTTGTTTGCGTCGGAAATACGTCAAACTACGGAAGTTAGATGATCTCAATCGTCCGTTTCAGTGCGACTTTAACCTGAACTGGTAGGTTGTCCAGGAGATGGTTCTGCTGGAGATACGAAGACAGTGGGTTAACGAACGCGCGTGTTTTTGATAGCTGTACTGTTGCACTGTAGTTAGAATTTAAGCGAGTTCCAGATGTAGAGGACAAACCTTGTTCATTGAAGTCATCTGACTAAATGGTGGAATATTATTCATCCTTTCCCCTTCGTTGGTCATTCTTATCAGTCTACCGAAATACGGCAGAGATGAGTGCCCAAACACAAACTCAACGCTAGCCATTTTAGATGGTTATTCACATGACGTCCACCATGCATTTATTGGTAACAAACCGACTTGTGAAGATGAAGACACAGATGTAGTCATTGCTTAAAATGAACACTTTATTCAACCTGAACAGAAACAGATCTGGAGCAACGAGCCAAATGCAGTCACCCGCCTGGAGCCACATGCAGTCATTTCCATAATGTTACGCTACACATCGAGACCCAGTCTCTGCTCGACAGGATCTGCGCTCTGAGATCAAACCCTCTAAAGACGAGTCTGCCTTTCATTAATATTGCAAACGGCACTCGAAGAATGCTCAATGCGGTATATGACGTATGCCTTGATTTGATTGGCTCTGATCAGTGTCTGAGTTCTTTTGTTTATTTTTTATTTATATTTCTTTTTTCTTTTTTTTCCCTTTCTCCCCCCCTTTTTTTCCCCCCTTTTTTTTTTTGGCTCGCCAACCCCCCCTCTTCGGAGGACAACTTTATTTTTAATTGTATTATTATAAAGGGAAGGAGGGGGAATGGGGGTGGGTGGGGGGGGTGGGGTGTGTCTCAGTGTCTCAGTTCTGTGAGAAGGAACAGCAGGACTGCGTTTCCCAGAGGCATCGTAGCGCTACGTAGCTAGCGCCGTAGCTTACGACGAACGTAGCGCTACGATGCCTCTGGGAAACGCAGCCCAGCTCAGTTGGCCCGAGTCGGGCTGCGGAGCTGGAGCAGCAGGGGAGGAGGGGACCAGGGGAC
This sequence comes from Borostomias antarcticus, assembly GCF_949987555.1. Taxonomy (NCBI): domain Eukaryota; kingdom Metazoa; phylum Chordata; class Actinopteri; order Stomiiformes; family Stomiidae; genus Borostomias; species Borostomias antarcticus. The sequence continues at coordinate 28,574,116 of NC_140242.1, forward strand.
CGCTGTCACATAATGTCACATAATGTCCTGTATGAGCCAAGCGTCTGTGAGTGAGATCATCGGCAGCTGTGCAGCGAGTATCAATGACACCCCCAAGGTCTGAAGATGGCTGTGTGAAGAAGGACATAGACATTTTGAATACTGACTAAGCAAACATACAGCTTGTGGATAATATAGGACACGGTTTTTGGACACTAGTCAAAGTTTGTGTGGAGAGAGAGGGCTAAGCAGTCCATGTGAAACAGGTTAGCAGTTGTGTGTTGAGCCGAGCCCTGAGGTGACTCAGCGGTGGTGAGATCAGCCGTGGAGAGAGTGAGAGAGAGTGAGAGAAAGCAGAGCCGGTCACCACACCCTGTCTCTCCAGACTGGGTTGTTTAGACAGAGCCTAGTGTTAATAATTATTTCATCATAACATTTGGCTGCAGCCGCCATCCTGAAAGCAGATTTCGTGTGCAAAATAGTTTTCGGTGCGAGATCCCAGAGAGGCCCCTGCAAATGTGTCACTTTCACAGCTGCAGGGCACCTTGACCTTTGACCTTGTAACCTATCATTCATTTCTCTTCAATTACCATCAGATCTGACCGTGTCATTGGTCATGAACCGCCAGCCGACACTGCCAATGGGAAGAGGGGAGTTAATTGAAAGGTAGGTCTCCTCCCTTCATGTCAGAGGGGTCAGGGTGTTATAGAGTGATGGTCATTATCAGGAGAGACAGAGAGAGAGAGAGAGAGAGAAAGGAGGGGGAGAGGGAGAGAGGCCAAGAGAGAGAGAGAGAGAGGGAGAAGCAACGTGTGTATGACCTGCCAGATTAACCCCTTGACCTCCAGACTGGCCCTCCTTCACAGCAGGGGGTGCTGTCATTAAGCCCAGGCGTCCTGCCGGGGGGGGGGGGGGGCAGCCCTCTCTCTTACCCCGGACCCCCCCGCTGTGGCCGATCAACCTGACTGGACGTCACTCCAAGGAGCAGCAGTCTTCCCTAGGGATCACACATCACGATCATCGGTCCGTAGCCCCTTAAAGGCGCTCGTCCGACAAATAAAGGGTAGCGTGTCCTCGCGCTAATGAGATGAGAGGTCACATGATCATGAGTGAAAAAGAAAACACTGTCTCATCCACCTTTTTACCTCCACTGACAGATGGTCCATCGGTTCGGTCCTCTGAGGGACATGGAGAGAGAGAGAGGTGTGAAGCTGAGAGAGACCCCTCCATGGAGAGAGAGAGAGGTGTGCAGCTGAGTGAGACCCCTCCATGGAGAGAGAGAGAGGTGTGCAGCTGAGTGAGACCCCTCCATGGAGAGAGAGAGGTGTGTAGCTGAGTGAGACCCCTCCATGGAGAGAGAAAGAGGTGTGCAGCTGAGTGAGACCCCTCCATGGAGAGAGAGAGGCTGAGTGAGACCCCTCCATGGAGAGAGAGAGGCTGAGTGAGACCCCTCCATGGAGAGAGAGAGGCTGAGTGAGACCCCTCCATGGAGAGAGAGAGAGGCTGAGTGAGACCCCTCCATGGAGAGAGAGAGAGGCTGAGTGAGACCCCTCCATGGAGAGAGAGAGAGGCTGAGTGAGACCCCTCCATGGAGAGAGAGAGAGGTGTGCAGCTGAGTGAGACCCCTCCATGGAGAGAGAGAGGCGTGGAGCTGAGTGAGACCCCTCCATGGAGAGAGAGAGAGGTGTGTAGCTGAGTGAGACCCCTCCATGGAGAGAGAGAGGCTGAGTGAGACCCCTCCATGGAGAGAGAGAGGTGTGCAGCTGAGTGAGACCCCTCCATGGAGAGAGAGAGGCTGAGTGAGACCCCTCCATGGAGAGAGAGAGAGGCTGAGTGAGACCCCTCCATGGAGAGAGAGAGGTGTGAAGCTGAGTGAGACCCCTCCATGGAGAGAGAGAGAGGTGTGAAGCTGAGTGAGACCCCTCCATGGAGAGAGAGAGGTGTGCAGCTGAGTGAGACCCCTCCATGGAGAGAGAGAGGTGTGCAGCTGAGTGAGACCCCTCCATGGAGAGAGAGAGGCTGAGTGAGACCCCTCCATGGAGAGAGAGAGGCTGAGTGAGACCCCTCCATGGAGAGAGAGGGGTGTGTAGCTGAGTGAGACCCCTCCATGGAGAGAGAGAGGCGTGAAGCTCAGTGAGACCCCTCCATGGAGAGAGAGAGGTGTGAAGCTGAGTGAGACCCCTCCATGGAGAGAGAGAGGCGTGAAGCTGAGTGAGACCCCTCCATGGAGAGAGAGAGGGGCGTGTAGCTGAGTGAGACCCCTCCATGGAGAGAGAGAGGTGTGCAGCTGAGTGAGACCCCTCCATGGAGAGAGAGAGGCGTGTAGCTGAGTGAGACCCCTCCATGGAGAGAGAGAGGTGTGCAGCTGAGTGAGACCCCTCCATGGAGAGAGAGAGAGGCGTGTAGCTGAGTGAGACCCCTCCATGGAGAGAGAGAGGCTGAGTGAGACCCCTCCATGGAGAGAGAGAGGCTGAGTGAGACCCCTCCATGGAGAGAGAGGGGTGTGTAGCTGAGTGAGACCCCTCCATGGAGAGAGAGAGGCGTGAAGCTCAGTGAGACCCCTCCATGGAGAGAGAGAGGTGTGAAGCTGAGTGAGACCCCTCCATGGAGAGAGAGAGGCGTGAAGCTGAGTGAGACCCCTCCATGGAGAGAGAGAGGGGCGTGTAGCTGAGTGAGACCCCTCCATGGAGAGAGAGAGGTGTGCAGCTGAGTGAGACCCCTCCATGGAGAGAGAGAGGCGTGTAGCTGAGTGAGACCCCTCCATGGAGAGAGAGAGGCTGAGTGAGACCCCTCCATGGAGAGAGAGAGGTGTGCAGCTCAGTGAGACCCCTCCATGGAGAGAGAGAGGTGTGAAGCTGAGTGAGACCCCTCCATGGAGAGAGAGAGGCGTGGAGCTCAGTGAGACCCCTCCATGGAGAGAGAGAGAGGCGTGGAGCTGAGTGAGACCCCTCCATGGAGAGAGAGAGGCTGAGTGAGACCCCTCCATGGAGAGAGAGAGGCTGAGTGAGACCCCTCCATGGAGAGAGAGAGGCGTGAAGCTGAGTGAGACCCCTCGATGGAGAGAGAGAGGTGTGTGCAGCTGAGTGAGACCCCTCCATGGAGTTTCATTTTGTGGGACATCATAAAGCGGCCAATTCCTCCATTATCACCCAGTATGGTTTCTCTTCCCTGGTTGACTCTCGTCTGGGGTCATGTTTTTGACATGTACACCCCCATTCCTCCTCTCTCTGACACACGGGGGAGGGGCAGGGGTGATGGGGGTGGGGGGGTGAGGGGAGGGTCTTTACATTTGCAGGAGGGTGAATGTGAGCCAGGTTTTTTTGTTTCTTTCTCATTACATTGCATTAATATGCATTTTGCTTTTATCCAAAACGGACTTACAATAGGTGCCTTTAACATACGGTAGGGAGTCAAGAGAACTACTAGTTGCCAGAAATCAACCCCTTTAGAAACAAGCATCTAAGAACTTGCTAAAGTCGAAGTGCTAAAACAAATGTGCTAAGAGGAGGGTCAGGGTATCAAATCAAATCAAATCAAACTTTATTTGTATAGCGCATTTCATACACAGAGGCAACACAATGTGCTTTACAGAGAACAAGGGAGGTGGGCATACGACCCACCTCTACATATTCCAGAGGGAAGCAAAAAAACAGTTTCACCCGGGGGCCAGATAAGTGAGCTGTAAAAAGTAGTAGTACACTGTAGTATGACACAGTTTGACAGAATGCGTTTTGGCCCCTCTCTGGCCCCTTACTTTCTGTTGCCCCACAGTATTTACTAGCTCTCTTGGACTCATGCTAAATTGCCCTCATGTTTTTGTGGCTAGGAAATATCCTCATTTTTGGAGGGAAGAGTTGTAGTAGATTGGTTATGGAACTAGTTGTAGTGGATTGGTTATGGAACTAGTTGTAGTGGATTGGTTATGGAACTAGTTGTAGTGGATTGGTTATGGACTAGTTGTAGTGGATTGGTTATGGAACTAGTTGTAGTGGATTGGTTATGGAACTAGTTGTAGTGGATTGGTTATGGAACTAGTTGTAGTGGAGTGGTTATGGAACTAGTTGTAGTGGATTGGTTATGGAACTAGTTGTAGTGGATTGGTTATGGAACTAGTTGTAGTGGATTGGTTATGGAACTAGTTGTAGTGGATTGGTTATGGAACTAGTTGTAGTGGAGTGGTTATGGAACTAGTTGTAGTGGATTGGTTATGGAACTAGTTGTAGTGGATTGGTTATGGAACTAGTTGTAGTGGAGTGGTTATGGAACTAGTTGTAGTGGATTGGTTATGGACTAGTTGTAGTGGATTGGTTATGAACTAGTTGTAGTGGATTGGTTATGGAACTAGTTGTAGTGGATTGGTTATGGAACTAGTTGTAGTGGATTGGTTATGGAACTAGTTGTAGTGGATTGGTTATGAACTAGTTGTAGTGGATTGGTTATGAACTAGTTGTAGTGGATTGGTTATGGAACTAGTTGTAGTGGATTGGTTATGGAACTAGTTGTAGTGGATTGGTTATGAACTAGTTGTAGTGGATTGGTTATGGAACTAGTTGTAGTGGATTGGTTATGGAACTAGTTGTAGTGGACTGGTTATGGAACTAGTTGTAGTGGATTGGTTATGGAACTAGTTGTAGTGGATTGGTTATGGAACTAGTTGTAGTGGATTGGTTATGAACTAGTTGTAGTGGATTGGTTATGGAACTAGTTGTAGTGGATTGGTTATGGACTAGTTGTAGTGGATTGGTTATGGAACTAGTTGTAGTGGATTGGTTATGGAACTAGTTGTAGTGGATTGGTTATGGAACTAGTTGTAGTGGATTGGTTATGAACTAGTTGTAGTGGATTGGTTATGGAACTGCGGGGCTGTTTTAGTCTTGTTCAGACTACTAAGAATCACTACCAGACACCACATTTCCCCTCCATGTCTTACTAGTGTCTAGTAACAATAGGGAGATGTATGAAACTGCAGAGTTGAGCCGGTAATGTCCCATGTGGTGGAAAAGCGTCGTATTTCAGTGTGCAAAGCCTTCAGCTCGTGCTTCTCTGTGTGACAATGTGGCAATATAACAAGACCACAAGATGAGTTGATAATCTCTAAAAAAATATGTTAGAAATTAGCCTTCATTACACCCTGAAGTTCTCAAATGTCTTTGCAAAGCCCAGGTGTGGAAAAAAACAAAAGGGCCTTGAGCCAGAAGGATACCACAAGCCGGAAACTTGACTGCATGTAACCGGACCTGTTCCATGTAGTTGAGTTTGGGTTATATTTAGCACTAATCTAATTCAAAAGCCTTTGGATCTGTTCCACCTGGTGAGTGACCAACGGAGAGTCAAAAACAGACAGGAGATGACATCACCACGTCCTCAGGGCTAATGTGATATAGCACCTGACACCTGTACACTATCCCCTGCACACGTGCAGAACAACAAGCTACGGAATAATAGTCACAATCATTTGCAGTGTATTATTCCAGGGGTAATATCAATCTTGATTAGCCGTGGAAATGGTGGGTGTGCCAAAAGCACATTCTCATAGCATAGCGTAATGCACATCTGTGCTAACCTATGAGGTAGATGAGACAGAAATGCTAGACATGATAAGGTATCGCTTGTGCGTTGGCTTTAATTATAATATCTAAAACCTCTCTGATAGCATCAGCACATTAGCATGCATCAGTTAAGACTGCGGCCCATAATGTGAGCTCTATTGTCTAGACCACTGCTAGGATTCCCTGGGATTAGTCAATCAATAGCTTTGGCCAGAGTTTAATTCCTGGTTTGATTAGCCCATTATAAAAGCCTGCCTCAATCAGATTTAGTTGTTGACCTTCAAAACGACGCTGAAAGTAATTAAACCAAGAAAATGGGCTGATTTCTCCAGGGCTGGAGGGACAGCAGACGCTGAGAAGACATGTTTGGAGATGTGCCATATGGGGATTGAAAGAAAATGCTGTCAACCTCAACTTAATTCTGCATAGTGATGAGATTCAGTTGTGTAGAGAGGACTGATTGCCTCACATCAGTGCTGTAATGGCATGTGAGTAGAATGCTGATGGTACAGAAGCTTTGTGTTACGTTCGGTAATTCAAAAAGCTCTTGAGAGGGGGATGAATTGTCCACCGCTTTGTATACATGGCTGTCACTTTCATTATTTTAACCATCGCAATTTGAGATGAAAAAGGCAGTGACCGTTCTTTACTTACATGAACCCATAGAACCATAAAATGGAGCCTCATTCACGTGTGTCATTGGTTATTCACATAGCCTCGTTCACTCTGAGGCCCTGGGGGCTGTGTGTGTGTGTGTGTGTGTGTGTGTGCTCAGTAATGACTGTCAGTCTGATGGATGTGTGGAAAACGGGACTCGGAGGAGAATCTGCTTTTAATTGGTCGGAACATGAAGCATCCCAGTGAGACCAGGCTCTGTCACACGCATAGTAATGCTGCTCTATGAACACCTGACCGCGTCATCTGTCAATATCATTACTGGGACAGTCTTATCAGTTTAAATAAGCCTTAATTACAAAAGAAATCAGTCTTGGAATTTCCTTGTATCAATATCCGAGTTGGCAAACGATGAACATCATATCTCATTTGCATCATGTCTCATTTGCTGGTATCTCATGTTAGCAGAGTAAAACCATGTGTGGTTATCCCCTGAGAAGCTTAAGAGATGTTCAACAGTATCAAAGCTCAATCAAAGCTTTATTTGTATAGCGCATTTCATACCCAGAGGCAACACAATGCGCTTTACAGAGAACAAGGGAGGTGGGCATACGACCCACCTCTACATATTCCAGAGGGAAGCAAAAGAACAGTATCACCCGGGGGCCAGAAAAGTGAGATGTAAATTTTTTTCCCTGACCCCTCTCAACAAGGCGATTGAGCAAGCTCCTGGAGTATGTTTGTCTACCGGCTAAGAACATTTATAGAGCAATAAATTACATTTTCAGAGCAAAAACACCATAGGACAGACATGGCAAACACTGGTGTGTGTCTGTGTGTGTGTGAGTGTGCCTGGGTCCAGATAGAGGCAGGGGTTGGGGTAGGGAGGGGGTGGGAAAAGGATACGGACCCGGGTTAGGGTGAGGGGAAGGGGATCTGAGCCCAGGACTGGTGTATGTCTGTGTGTGCGTGAATGTGAGTTACTGTAGCTAGATTGTATCAACCATTGCTGGATGTTTTGGGAACATAAACGCACGCGTCAGCTCCCCTCACTGCCCCACCCACACACAGCAAGACTCAAGATGGCCTCCTCTTTGTTGCTCAAACATGACCATGCTAAACATCGACTCCTACACTGGATGTCCAATGACCCCGTGGGGACCTTAATTGTATCAAAGTTGGCTCACATGTGTCTACTTCCTGTTCTGACCCTTACTTCCTGTCCTGGCCCGGAGGTCCTCTCTCTGGATCAGTGGAGAGGTGTGGAGTCCCTGGTCGCCCGAGCCAAAGACCACTTCCTGTGAGCTCAACGCCTTCCCCGCGTCTCCTGACAGTGCATGTCAGTGAGCTCATCTGTCTCGGTGTTGGGGTGTGTGCGGTCTGTCCACAGGCTCTTAAGCCTAACATGGTAGTGAGACTGGAAACCAACAGAAGCCATTACAGACCACAGAAACCAGTTCCGCTGACAGACACACAGCTCAAGTTCAAGCTTTATTTCTCACATACATATTACTCAGGTATAATGTGTAGTGAGATTTTCTTGCGAGCTCCTAAGTGTGCTTAAAAGTAGAGTATAGTAGAGTAAAGAAGTAAGTAAAAAAAAAAAACAGTAATACAAAATATATATAACAATACAATATACAGTAATGGGAGGAGCTGAAATGAATGTACAAATGAGAATACAGATATCGACAGATTAATTTTTCAGGAGAGTTAATTAGATAAGTATGTGTATATATAGGTATGTATGTTACAGTACGTACATACATATCTGTATAGCCTCAGGGTATATACTTTGATTGTGCCCTCCCTGGCACCCTGACCCTGGCACAATCACTGGCAGCTTTGATTGAAGTGGTCAAGGTCGGTGAACAAGGTAAACATAGGCTACAAGTGCTGACCTACTGCTAGTTATAAGTGCTAACATACAAGTAACAGCATAGGGGATAGACATTTTAATTATTATTATTATTATCTTCCGACGCTTGACTTGAATTGCGTTCCTTTGCGAGTGAAAACAAGTGCACCCGGAAGTCATTCACATCTGGATATCACTGCGCCTTGGGCGTGATTCGCCCTCGTAAGCCTCCGCTCTGATGAGGATTGCGCCCTAAAAGCACGACACGGATTGAAGTGTATAGTCCCAACAAGGCACTAATACCACTGGTTGTCCAGTTCCCTATGAATGACTGCTGTGAAATATGCATAGCTTAGCTACCTGAAATGTATATCTATTGAAATGTGCTGTTTTAACCACCCACACACCGGCTCTCAAAAAGCACATCCCTAAGCAAAGCACATTCTCAAGTGCAGAGCTGCCCAGCTGAGAATATTTTCCTTTGCCTGGAAGCAGGAGCTCCTGTCCCTTGCAATCCTCAAAAAGAAATGAAAATTCATCCATGAAAATCCACCCTGGGAAGCTCAGTGGGGCCCCATGCATCCCGCTGGGTCTGTTAATGTGTCGGCACATAATCCTTCTCCAGAAAAAGCCACCAGAAATGGGAATAGATGGTCACTACTGCTCTGTTGATAGCCGGGCCCAGCCCAGATTACTGCTCTGTTGATAGCCGGGCCCAGAAGAGACCATAAGGCAGAGTGATAAACTCATCCCTTACTCAGTCTGTTTTGATCCCCGCCCCCCTCCCATCCTAGCCTGAGGCAGAGAAATGCCCCTCATCTGCCCATAATGGCCCGGTGACATTTTCTAGCAGGCTTTATCTCTCTCCGCGTGTTCCTCAAAAAAACAGCCCCCCTGCTGTGCTAGCTCCCAGCAGACTGTCGTTTATTTAGATTTATTTGCCGGGACAAACAATGCCTGGACCCCCACGGACATCATGAGCCGAGCTGGGCTGGGATTGGCTGGGACAGGACGCGTGGGGCGGGGCACACTATTATGGGGGATTAGAGACCTCCATAGGAGGTGTGTGTGTGTGTGTGTGTGTGTGTGTGTTGGGAGGGGGGGGCGGGGTTGCGAGGAGGAGTATGACAATTAAGCAGCGAATCCATTATTCAGAGAGGCAGGGGTGATGCGACTAGCCCCACCCCGTATCCCTCCATCCCATCAGCCCCTGCTGCAGCAGCTCCTCTTGTATGCGAGGGGAACAATTATGCCTCACGCTGCCTATCTGTGTTTTAATAAGCAATTACAGCTCGGCAGCACTGTGGAAATGGTCATTTTGTCTGGTGTGATTAATAGGGGTGAGTTGTGTTTGCATTAGGGTGCTGGCCCAACGCTCCTCTGTTCACACCTATTATCTCTGACCTTTCGGGGGTGAACAGAGCCCACCCTGATGGCTAGGGACCGCAACACTGTTTGTTGGTATTCAATTACAATAAAGCAACAACAACAAAAGCAACAACAAAAAAGCATAAAAGATGAGCCGTGGCACATCATTTTTCATCTGAAATTAAGCGAATTAATTTGAAAATGGGGTGCTACAGAACGGATCCATGGTGCCAGGCTACTAGCAGCGTGTTTTTTAGTTCCATTATTGGTGAAAAATACAGCCAATAAGTTCTTAGCAGTGAAAAATAACGATAGCCTCACTAACCTTTCTCAACCTCTGGCTCTGCGCCTTGATTGATTCAAGAGGTGGAATGAACTGCGTGTTCTTCTACTGGTCTGTATGGCAGTATGAATCAGGAGGGGGCTCGCAGAGAAGATCCATCACCATTAACTCCTGGGCCGGGAGAGGCCTTCACCCTCTGGCTCTTTATCCCGGGGAAGGGTCATTCATAGTTGCTACAGTAAAATCCATATGGAGCCTCCAGCTGCAGGATTTCATCACATAATTCACAAACATCGGGAAAAAAAGCATTTTTTCCCCCCCATAATGCAGCAGGCCGCTGTTGCAGCGCATGTTGTCTCATGTGTGGTGGAGCGTCTGGTTTTGTTCGAGAGGAATTGGACAGAGGAAAGATCTGCACACTGATATCTCCCGGTTCACTTTATTGGAAAAAATCAAAGTTTCGACCCTTAGGTCTTCCAAAAATGCAGGAGATATCAGTGCCTCTCTCCAAACGGATGTAGGCTACTCTAAGATCCGGCACCTGGCCTACTAAGGTTGGATGTGCTGTGACAGCCTGTGTCTCGTCACCGCCCTCAGCTCCGTTACAGCCCGCCTTTGGCACCGCCCTCAGCTGCCATTTTGGTCAGTCTGACGTAACGAGGGGTGCGGATGCGGAACAGGCTGAATACACTATCGGGGTTACAAACTCATCATTACCAGACTCTGATTGTTTTTCACTGCCGTTGTTTTTCGCGTTTGGAAATACATGGGAGTGAATGCAGCTGACGGCTAACTATGGCTCATTCACCTCCATGTATTTCCAAACGCGAAAACAATCAGTCTGGTAATGATGAGTTTGTAACCCCGATAGTGTATTCAGCCTGTTATTTTGACTATTTCGGTTCTTGAAGAGGTGTTTTTACAGCGAACTTTTAACATTGAAGTCAACGGGCACTTCCACATCCACACCCCAGACTGACCAATATGGCTGCCAGGTGAATAAGGCGAATTGAACCGCGCCATCTTGGCAAATTTGTAGTCCTTCCGGTGCCTTTTGTACTTGCGCAGTTGTGCTTTTCTGGCCTACGCGCGTCCACGAACAGGTTCACGTTTATGTGAAATGTTTAGCCCTGGCTGGCGACCACGAAAAGTCAAAACCTTCACAGTGCACACAGCTCTTTAGCCTTTTGTGTTCTCAGTACAGACATGTTCAACCGTGAGCTCCTCCCTTTTAACCCTGAAAGTACAGTGACAACATTTCGAATATTAATTGGATTTTCCCTATAATACTAGAAAGCGCAGTTTCTCAGCTTTCAGCAAGTGTTGGAGTGAGGAATTTTTTAGTTTTGTTAGATATTTTTTTTATATTATTAAAGATTTGTTAGATATTTTTTAAATGTTGCCGGTGACGTGGTCGTATCGAAAGGGTTAATGGCAACAGTAGAAACGACTGAATGGTGGGAAAGCCAACAAGCACAGAGATAGACCATCACACCCCGAGACTCATGACATCACCCACGTCTGGACAAAGCAGCGTCCCACCCTGTGGTGGTGTAGGGGTGGGATATGTAGGGGATATGTAGGGGTGGGACCTACGCCCACCCTCCCATTACTCTCTGTAAAGCGCATTGTGTTCCTTCTGTGTATGAAATGCGCTATATAAATCAAGTTTGATTTGAGTTGATTTAATGGTAGTTATTCGGTTATGTGGGGAAAACAAGGGAAATGTCTCATGAATTCAGTGTCCATAAAACCACGTTCAGTCATTCGGTTTATACGGCACTGACCATTTCAATGTCCTCTCAATGCATCTTTCACTTGAATTACCTCACACAACAGCTGAAGATCTAGGCTATTTTAAACAGAAGATCCAGGCTGGATGGGCCTTCACAAAAATGTCCCCTTATGTGCGCTTGCTCTTTTATGGCCTGATGTCATTTTGTCAGCTGCTCCTGTGGGTCGACGGTGCCCTAAGCTGAGGCACTCTGACAGGAATTACCCAGCATGCCTCTCTGTCTCCTTCTCTTTCTGAAACCCATCAACCGCCCTCCATCTCCAGAGAGCTGTGAGGGAGCAGCAGGATGTGCAAACCGGCCCTAAGGCTCTGGAATCCATTACCAAGACCCTGTTTATCAGTTCAATCAATGGTGCAATACAACTGAGTAGACATATAGCTACAGGGGCTTTCCCCGTGAACGGGACGTCCACGACAACCACAACAACAACCACAACACCATAGGGCAGCCATGACACTTTCACTAATGGAGCGCCATCACAGTGGTTCTGGACAGGGGCCTTTTTGGATCGGGCTTTCCAACCCCTCTGCTTGGCTGCCAATAGTATGTGCCACTATGACCCCGTTTACACCTGGCATTAAAATGTGTTTTTGGTGATCAGATTGCATTCTGATCGTGCTAAACCACATGAAAGTACAGGTGTAAATGCGCCCAAAACGTTTTGAGGACGGATTGCGATCCCATCGGCCAAACCACCTCCGGAGGTGGTCAGGGATGCATTTCGACCACATTTAATAGAAGTGTAAATGGAAATGCGTTTTTAATCCACATATCAACAACGTGAGCGGAAATACGTAGCCGTTGGAACGCGCCGGTTCCAGACCAGCAAGAAGCAGGCTTCCATGACAGCTAGCAAGAAAGCATTAAAATGGATCCTGGTCAAGGTTGGAGTCCAGACGAGACAAAAGTGTCTACTCTCAATTTAGTCAGACGAAAATATTCAAGAACAAACAGGATGTGACGTTCGATTGTCAGCTGGACAGAGTCGATCGGATCTCAAACGGATCGGGTTGAAGGTAATTGAAACGCATATTAATGCCAGGTGTAAATGTAATCAGGCTAAATCATTATCTAGATACAATCTCGATAGGAGACACATTTTAATGCAAGGTGTAAACGGGGTCTATGAGATACTCTACACCATGTATCTGTACAGCTTCTGTTTACACTCTAACCCTGATCTATAAGACGACCGTCCACTTCGACCCATTAAGTCAGTTCATCAATTCAGCTCTGGGTATCAGAGTGTTATTTTCTTCAACCTGAGGCAAATTTAATTTAACACAAGAGAGTGTGGGCTTCATCACAGAGCGAATGAATGACCCAATATTTGACATGGCTTAGCTTTAAAGCAACAAATTATAAATACTTTTGACATGTTGCCAAATTAATTTAGTTTCCTAATCAAGATAAAAGCTTTCTATGTGAAATCGCTGTGATGTGAGGAAAAGAAGAAAGTAATAAATTAGCAGCCAGCTCATTAATTTGACAAGGTGAGCTCATATTTCAAGTGTTACAGTAATGAACACTTGATGCTTTTAACAGTGATGAGAATTATTATGAGTATTAATGGGTGTGGAGGAGGCCTCCCCTAGTGAACATGGATCCAGTGGCTGTGGAAACCTCCAGAAGTTGTTGGATCGAGGTTCTCGTCTCCCTCTCTTCATGCCTCTCTCCCCGGATGGTCTCTCTCCCACTGAGCAAAGACACGTCTAAAAGACATCTTTTAGATGTCTTTTTTGTCTTTTTCGGACGTCCAAAGACATCCAATTAGGAGCCAAAATGAATGTTGTTTTTTTACGTTCAGATATTGAACCCGTTTTGCACGTCCACAGACGTCTTAGAGGGGTCCGAGCCAGACGTGTGAATATTGAGGGGTCCAGCAGACGAACACACGGGGTTCAGGACCGACGGACGTTATTAAGACATGATCTGAACATCTCCCTGACGTTGCATGTTTGCTGGGCTCCCTCTCTATACCAGGGTGGAGGTAGAGACAGGGGGAGGAGGAGGAGGAGAAAAGAGGAAGGAGCAGGAGGAGGAGGAGGAGGAGGAGGAGGAGGAGGAGGAGGAGGAGGGTGTCTCTTCCTGACACAGGACATGCTTCAGAACTCTCCGGAAGATGAACCAAACACACATTTTCCAGAACAGCAATGAAGATTATTTGACCAGACTGTGGAAAGGATATTTATTGTCTTAGCAGATGTATACAGGCCTTCATTATCAACTAGAAGTCTCATAGAAGTCTCTTAATCAGTCTTTTTAGACATGTTGTGTTTGGAGTTATTAAGTTATAAAGTTTGCTTCACATTTTGATGGGCTTGATGACACCGATCCTGTTGTTTCCGTTAAGACAGCTGCTGCAGGGAGAGAGGAAAGACTCTAGATATAAATTATAGACTAGATATAGATCAAACTCACTTGATACTGTAATAAATGGAAGCTGATGTCTTGTGTGTGGATCTACAGTATTAGTGGGCGCCCATCATATTAAAGGGGTCCACGTTTGCAAAACTAACTTTTTCATTGTTTTTGCATGTACATTAAGAGTCTCTGGTGGGCCTACTAACACACAAAGTATGAAGTGAAACAACCCAGTCATTTTGTTGTGATCAGCCGAAATGAAAACATTAGAAAAAAAATCAGTCCCAGCAAGCTGTTCAAATCTCCCATATGAAATTACGTCACAGTCGGGGACTCATTATAATAATCCTGCTTGATTTCCTGATTTCTGGGACAGAAGGAATTAAGGTTTTCAGAGACAAATACAGTGACTTCAATGTTACTGTATAGCTTCAAGTATCAGCTTATAGCAGGAACATCAATACAATATGTCTGCTGCATGTGTATCTGTATAGTGTCTATTTCTGGAGGATAAGAAAATGATACAAGAAGGTTAAAATAATGTTTCACATAGTTCATGTGGAATGAGGTACAACACAGAAAACCCTCACTGGTCTTTGAGTAATTCAAAGAGGGTTGAGGTGAAATCCAGACCCTCAAAGCTACAGCAGCGCAGTGTGGGGTCTTAGACTGGATTCCTCAGCGACCCCAGATCCTGAAGAACATTAGACTGGGATGTTAATTGCATGTTCAAGGAAACCAAGCCATGGTTGAGTCGAGAGTTCATGAAATGCCCATGACAAGGATTACACAACAGTTAGTTCCGACCAAGTAATTTGATTGGACAAGAGGCATTCCATGAATGAATGAAAGGCCTATAACGGGAATAGACAATAGCTGGAATTCGTCCACCCAGCAGAAAAACGTCAATATCTCGGGCTGGGAGTGTCCTATCAACGGAAGGTTTGTTTCTACATGTTCAGGAGACTTGGGGCTACCCACCCTCAGATATAGGGACCCTAGACCCCCACAGTCTGGGTGAAATGATTGGATGCTCCCAGCCCAAGCCAAGATACAGGCTGTTATGGCAGGTGCACCTCTGACAGCGATTTGACCTCTCTCTCGGTCAAGGGGTAGATGCGGTCAAATGGTCATATCTTGGGATAGGAACATCCAATCAACTGACTTTCATTGTCTAGATGTTCAGCGGACTTGGGAGCATAAATAGGTCCATTGGGCCGTGTGCCCAGCAGATGGTTTACAGACACGGGGGAGGGCAGAGAGAGACAGTACATTTAAACGACAATTTCGACAGTTGATTTAAAAAATGAAAGAAAAAAAAAGGTAGATCAAAATTAAGACACCCCCCCAACCTAAATATCTAACAGTCTCTAAAGCTAGGGCTATGCTACCCAGCTTATTTGAGAACTAGCTGTCTAGCATAACCAGTTTGTTGGCATTTCTTTTTGATTAGTTACTGGTCAGTTGATACTGTATGTCGCAGTACAAACAATCAGTAGCTTTCCAAAAAGGTTATCGTCAGTGTGCAAAATACCCTGTGATAATTGGTGGGTCCTCGGTTTGTTACGCTGTCTCAATACGCAATATAAGCTTCAATACGCAAAATACAAGATTTCAAGGATGCAAGCCAAGGCAATCTATAGGCTAAACACGTGCAAATAGTGTTTGTCAAGTTCAAGTTCATAAAGAACTTGAACTTGAACACCAAGGCTAATATTGTTAACAATAAGGCTGCAACCACAACTAGGCCTACCCAACCACACAACAATATGCCCTGAATCCACACAGCACACTTGCCCGACGCCTACACTCACACCTTATGCACAAAGTACACAATTCAGTCACAGCAAATATGCTAGAGATTGCAAAAATATTCTCCTACTATTAAGAGTTGAAAAGATTCAGATTTTTTCAAAGAAGTGAATTCAAAGTTTGCAGGTAATGAACTTTGGATTTGCTTCCATATTTTAAACCGAGACTACTGAGTGATCTGTCCTGACTTTTTTCTTCCTGTGTGAATTCCCACATGGCTAATTTAGCAGCGCTGACATTGGCATGCGTTTAGGTCTGACCCTAAAAATAGAACATATAAAAATAGAACGTATTTGTGAATAAATGTTTTGAATCATGAATACTGGACATAATAAGCAAAAAAAATTAAATAAACCAGTGACAATTGCAAGTAACAAATCATTTAAAAAATATTTTTAAAGAGACCCTACCCCCCCCCCCCCAACATTTTTTTTTTGCTGTGGAGGCTTCAGGGGGTCTCAAGTGTCAGTCAGGGGGGCTCAGATCCCCCAGACACCCCTGTATTTGCACACTGGCTATCGTTCATGCTTGGCAACAGTCCACTTCAAGTTCAAGAGCGCAGTTGCGGAACTATTTACTATGTTGGCGAATCAAATAAATTATTCAATAAACAAACAAATCCTAATCTATTATCACTGTCGAGTAATAAATGGAGATTGTACAACTGTTGTATGAAAGCAATATCACACTCGAGGTTGTGCTATAGGCTACTGAATATCAGCACGGCTGATTATCTTCGGTACGAACCTTTGACCTTGTAGCCTACCTATGACCACAGATGTGAGATTCACGAGTGAGGCAAGCACTCTTGTGATATTGCTTAAATAAGTGTTGCTGTTATGAAGAAATGTTCGAGCGAATTATTGTTACACCACATCTGAGGATGTAGGCTACTGCAGTTGGTCATTCTTAAGGAAGTCTGACAGGCTTTGAAACCATTTCTCTGCTAAAGTTTGACATTAGATTGGTCTATTCTGACACCAGCCTTGAACCAACCTGGAACCACCATCTCTTTATAAAGTATGTTATTGAGAAAAACATCTGAATCGTAATATACCCCAGAAGTTTGGTTACTTGGGGGTCAAGGGGTCAAGGAAAGATGACACTGATAGGTGGACTGGGGGTCATTCACATCCCGAAGGCCAGGAAAACAAACGACATGTCCCGAGGTGACAGCGAAATCTTCAACAAATATTTGAACTCCTCCCAATTCAGTTTCCTGTGTCTGAACAAAGCAAAACATTTGGTTTGGAAGAGGAAGTGACACGGAGAACAGCTCCATGTTTTCTTCCCACTATTGGGACCGCTTCCCAGGAGGAGGATCCCACCAGCTTCAAAACCACCAGAAAACAAGTCTGCTCTGTAAAGTGTAAATCGTATTTCTCTATAGCTGGATGGAAATAGTGCTTGTTTTTCAATGTTGTGTAATGTGTTTGTTAAAACAGTGTATACATTTTAAGCAATGATCACAATCCTACACATTGCACAATCCTGCACATTTTTTAAAATGACTGCTATCCCGAGAGGCATGGTCTATTGGGTGTTTTCTGTGTCTGCTCTGTGATAGTTTAAAAGCCCTGATGGAATTTACGCGTGTTGCCAAAGCACAAGGAAATGATTAGTGTCTGGAAATGAGCTGCCTTTGATTTCCCAGAAACGGGCAGTTTTCAGCATTTCAAAATCCCAAACCTCCCCGCAAGCAGATTTTTCATAGCTGCTTGCGCACATGCCCGACCGCTCTAACGACGTATCACGCTGAGAGAAGTGCCATTGAAGTAGAGAAAGCGTCTCATACTGCGGCTTTTACTGTTCGTCAAACCCGTTTCAAGTCTCCCTCTCATCACCTTGTGTGGCCGAAGCAGCCGTGAATATGTAGGAGGTGGGACCCACGCCCACCCTCCCATTGCTCTCTGTAAAGCGCATTGTGTTGCCTCTGTATGAAATGCGCTATACAAATAAAGTTGGATTTGATTTGAACAAAAAAAACCTGACATCCCCTTTTTACCTCCCCTCAGCCCAGTCAAGAGTTTCTGTATCAAACAGCCACAAACCACACATCTTAAAAGCATAGTTCATCCACCAAACAGCCAATATTCTCGCCGGCAGTTATAAAACGGTGACATTAAAGTCCTCCTGCCATGACTGGTATGGATTGTTGTCATTTCCTCAGAGAGAGAGAGAGAGAGGCAGCCCAGACAGATTTGTCAGTAGCACCCAGATAGCAAGCGGATGTGTGATGATTCTGGGCCATATATGGGCCGGAACTAAGCCACAAGGGCCAGATCTGGCCTGTATATGGCCCAGATCCGCTTGCTATCTGGGCAGGGACAGGCTCCAGGCACAGGAGAGGACGTACAGTAACCAGCAGTTCTGTGAGGTGCCTGTGTGCTATATATAATCTGCATTTGGGGCAGGAGTAAGAGCAGCAGGCCAGCAGTGTTCAACAATGAATTTGATATGGTTTATTAATAAACGTGTTTATGGGCTCTACATGGCAAGAGTCTAACATGTCTGGGCATGTGTAGGTTTTTACCATGCTGTTTATGAATGACAACGTCTTAAAGGACTTGTTTGGTATTTAGCATTATAAGACCTGTTCTAAGGTTATTTACGATCATATACAACGATCCATAGAAACATTTTAACCTTACAGTATAACAGGGCTTATGATGCTAAATACCAAACTAGTCCTTTAACCTTTAGTGGGCCTACATACAGTACAGCTTGGAAATGGCTTCTATCATTCATGCATAATACTTTCATTAGCATAAGGATGGGTGAATGAATGCACCAGAATGGCTCATAGTGAAGGGATTATTGTGAATGGATTATTGTGAACCAGCGATCGCCCACTTCCAGGACAATTCTTCAAAAACACGACACAGTATATTCAGAAAATACTACACAGTATATTCAGAAAATACTACACAGTATATTAAGAAAATACTACACAGTATATTCAGAAAACACTACACAGTATATTCGGCCTCCTAGAACAGGACAGAGCCGGGTTCTTTGTGCAAACGTTTTTACTTTCTTGTCTTTGACTGCGTGACTTTGAAGTCCAAACGCCGGACCCACCCGAGCCCAGAGGGAGAGGCGTCCGGCCCACCCGTACCTCTGAGCGAGGCGTGTCCGCGCCCCTCCTGTCTGTTCCCGTACCTCCGAGCGAGGCGTGTCCGCGCCTCTCCTGTCTGTTCCCACACTCCGACATGCGGGGGCCACTTCCACTGGGAAACAAAGACAAGTTAAAACACAGTTCATCCTCGTCTCAGCCATCTCCTCTCTGCCCACCTGAATCACCTCCCTCCGAGGCTTCTGGGAGTCTTCACACAGGCGGTCTGCCAGACCGCCGGAGCTGCAGTAGTCTGCCAGATGTAGCAAAGCTAGGGATGAGCGATGAACATTTCATTTCATATCATTTCAAACCTTTATTTATACTCGTAAAGCACTGAGGTTTCCCGAATTTACAGTGTTGACGTGTTCACACAAATACACAAATAACAACAGAGCAAACATTAATCATTTAGCAAATAATGCAACGACATCTCATGCAACCTGTGGTTACTGCAAACAATGCAATGTAAATATCGTGGAACATCTCTACCTTACATCAAACATCAAACAAACATTGACGTGGAATGAGTTGCAAAAGGACCTGAAATTGCCAGGATTGATTCCACTGGGTGAATTTAAATCCATTATAAAAGACTATGAAACCAGTTCTCTTGGTCAGTGCAACTGTGTTTGATAACTTGCCCTACAACTGATTCTTGCTGTGAAAGTATGTCTCTGTATTGTCTGTTGTTATGTCTCTTTTATTGCTGTAACTTTATTTCTGCTGCCTTCTTGGCCAGATCGCTCTTGAAAAAGAGATTTCAATCTCAATGATGCCTATCTGGTTAAATAAAGGATTTGATTGACAACAGAAAACATATTTTATACATGTGGCAAAGTGCATTATGGGATGTGTCTGGAGAGGGTCAGGGGGTCACAGGCAACCTCAGAAGAGCTCTGTTCATAGTGTTGGTTTCAAGTTCGGCAAACACATGAGGTCATTTCCATGTGGTATGGGTGGAATGGCGCCATGGCGGACTGTGTTTCAAACATGCTGTAACATCACCCTATCGGTCGCTGGCCAACAGACACTCCCATATTATTTCCAGCCATCTGGAGTAGCAGTACGTAAACTAGTTTAGAATGGAGGTTTTAACACTGCTGGTGTTTTTCCGGGGCCTTTAGTAACTTTATATTAGCTGTTAGAGTCCTAGCTTATGCCAAAGGAGAGAAACACACAGTTATAATTGGCCCTTTCCAGGCAAGGGGAAACGTAGGACCATCTTTTGAGAGAAACCATTCAATAACCGACGCCAGTAACCTACAGTGTTGCCGGGAACTGGATCAGCCGTTCAGAGAACGGATAGTTCTTTATTCTTAAAAGTCAAATCTAAATGCAAATGTGTTCACTTGTCATGGCTCTTAGGTGAAATATTATCACTTGAGAATGGCTTCAATGGAGATTGATCAGATTATACGTGGTCTTTAAGGGGGGGTCGGCATTTGAAAACGATTAGCTTTAATCCCTGAAAGCAAAACGGCAGCATTTAGAAATGTTAATTCTTTCAGTGGCTGAGCACATAAATTGAGCGCCATATTGTAGAGACTGTCATTCATTGGAAAGTCATTCTATCAGTGGGCTGTGTCTCGACTCACTGCACAGAGCTGGACCAGGTAAGCAAAGCCTTGACTCAATTTGTATTCGTACAGGCCCATATTGTGAACAGAAACCCATTACCGAACTTCCCATTGGGTACCAGGCGTTTGCCATCTGCTGGCGTCTCCACACACCTGTCCTGCCAACCTGCCATGCTGGATGCAATACATATTAAAACACGATTATAAGCTATTGACCTACAACATGAGCAAGAAATGACAAGTGATGTTCTTTTATGGCCCAATGGCTCATTTCTTTAGTGGAACATCACAGAGAAAATGTTGATCCAAATGAAGATTAATTGCCGTGGTGACAAGCATGCAAATGATGAAATGAATATGCATGTTAGTCTGCTGGGTATTTATTCATGTGTGTAACATGGTCATCCATGCTCGCCATTTTCTACATTAACTGCTTCCATATCCTTCAAGTAGACGGAACATATTCATTGGATGGGGCAGTAGACATGCCCAGTATCAAAACAAACAAGCACATTACGTTGACAAAATCAATAATAACAAGTCAACAATCCCATTACAGTAAATTCCATATCGAGCGAAAAAAACCTATATAACTCATGCTTCCTGCTAAACCTGATGGTCTTAATGTTTTTGGGTTCTGATTGGACGCGTATGGGCCTGGTACTGATAAGGACTAGGTATCGCCCTGGGACGGCTGTTACCAGAACAACATGTGGTCCCGACCCAACTTGAACCTGTCTCACTGAAAGAGGGTACATCTTGTTTGATGTTCCATCGTGGGAAAGTGTTCTAGTTCTCGAGTTCTATGATTCTCTCATGACACTTTAATGTTCTCAGCCTTCTGTGCAGGTGTTTCGTGTTTGTGAAGACCTGTGTGTCAGATTTAAGGGCTGTTTACAGAAGGGGAACATATGCTGACGTTACTTCACCACCGAGAGGTGACTTGGCTCAACCCATCAAATAACTTAGAATGTCTTTGATGAAAACCAACTGCCATCTTAGCTTTCTTTTCTTTCTGAGTTAAAACGATTGTTTCTGTGAGAAATTTAAACATAATGAGTACTCAATGGACCTGGCCAATTGGGCGCATAATCTGATGAATGCTCGATAGACCTCAGGCACTAATCCCATAGAAATGCCTTGGACTCACTACCGCATGATTGTGTGAATATTGACCCTGAAACTTACCGCAGACCACCAGACACACACAATCAGATCACATTTCATAATTCCTCATGTTCACTCGAGGTCGTTGGGCACCAGTCTTGAGTTAGAGCAGTTCCCAGTTGCATGGGTTCCTCTGAGGAAAGAGGGGGTTATGACCTGATTGTCATGTGGTTCTGCCTTCAAGGCCCGGACATACAGAACAATCTAGATGACTGATCATAGCAATTGACTAAAGCATGTATACTAAGCTTCAACCATCTTGTGAGTCTCTTGATTGAATGGACAGGATATCCGCAGTTTAACTACCTTAAATGATTATATCACTGCTGCTTGAACATGTTGAATGAGATCACTTGATCCTCCTGTCCTGGAGGGCTGTGAAGGGTCTGGATTCCTGCCATTTCTATCCTAGAGATGCAGAACATGCTCTGACACCAGGCCATCGTTGTCATGTGCAGTATGAATATGGAGGGAAGAAAGGGTCTCACCAGATCAAACATTTTATATGACGTGAAATTGCACGAATATAGCCGCCACATGCTCATAGTGAATATAGCCTCCTCATGCTTATAGTGAATATAGCCTCTACATGCTAATAGTGAATATAGCCTCCACATGCTCATAGTGAATATAGCCTCCTCATGCTTATAGTGAATATAGCCTCCTCATGCTTATAGTGAATATAGCCTCTACATGCTAATAGTGAATATAGCCTCCTCATGCTCATAGTGAATATAGCCTCCTCATGCTAATAGTGAATATAGCCTCTACATGCTAATAGTGAATATAGCCTCTACATGCTAATAGTGAATATAGCCTCCTCATGCTCATAGTGAATATAGCCTCCTCATGCTCATAGTGAATATAGCCTCCACATGCTTATAGTGAATATAGCCTCCACATGCTAATAGTGAATATAGCCTCTACATGCTAATAGTGAATATAGCCTCCTCATGCTCATAGTGAATATAGCCTCCTCATGCTAATAGTGAATATAGCCTCCACATGCTCATAGTGAATATAGCCTCCACATGCTCATAGTGAATATAGCCTCTACATGCTCATAGTGAATATAGCCTCTACATGCTCATAGTGAATATAGCTTCCACATGCTCATAGTGAATATAGCCTCTACATGCTAATAGTGTACACATGCAAACACAAGCCAACATAAAGAAACGCAGGCATGTGTACACACACACACGCACGCACGCACACACACACACACACACACACACACTTCTGGAAATGACAGGGCTGAGCCCCCGGATTGTGCAGTCAGTCTTCTGTCATAGACTGTGCCCTTCTCAGAGCTCCAGTCATCCCTCTTTGTCACGCCAGCTCCCAGCGGTCGCCATGTTGGCTCCCAGCGTCCGCCATGTTGATTCTGCATCACTTCCAGCAGGCGTCACACATCACAGCCTCTGATCCAGCTTAGTCAGACTGCCGACGGTGACCTCAGGTGACCCTGGCTTTGACCCTGGCTGGGGTTACTGCCACCTCCAGGAGGAAGTAACCTGGAGCTGTTGTTTTTGTTGGATGTCAACTAAGCTGACAAACATGACAGGCTAACAAAACAGAATATGGTTTAGTATGGAATGGTTAAGTGTGCGACGGTAAAGCACTCCCCCCCCCCTCCATTTTTCATATCGCACTGAATTTCCACTCTATATTTGTTATGACTGGGCACAATGGTGACAGTCAAATGTGGGACATGGGACCAGGCAGAGGAAAGGTCAAAAGTCAAAGTTCAAAGTCTGTACTTGAGGCAGACGACAGTAATCCACAAAAATCCTCACAGGGACTGGCAGGAAGGCTTGCACGGAGACAAAGCCAGTCTGGCGCAGGTGGAGGGAAAGTGGGGTGTTTATATACACACGAGGAGAGGGAAGACAGCGAGACACAGGTGCACCACATTAGGGCGGGGCAGGTAGTCACACAGACAGGAACTTCACAGGACATGGTCATCTGAGGGGGAAACGAGAGAAGGGTGAACACAAACAGGAAGTGAACCAGAGGAGCCCAACATGACTTCAAAATAAAAGCTTGACCAGAAAACATGACAGACAAATGACAGGCATCACAATATTTAGCATTATTACTTTATTATTAATAACTATAAAGATGAATAATAGGCTTGTCTGTTTTTACTTACATGACCTACATACTATACTCTACTGAAACCCGCTGGTGTGGTGAAACTCTGATTTCTTAACTTCATTAATATCCACCCGTGAGCGTAATGAACTCCAGGGCTTTTCCTGTTCCGGTCCCCTGACAGGCACCAGAGAGAACCGCTGTCTACATTCACCCAGCCTCTCAGGGAGAGTAGGACAGCTCCATGACTTGAAAAAGGAGGCTATTTTTGGCAGGTCATTATAACCACTTAGATGATAGAAGATCGAATAAGATAAGGTTACCGTTCGTTCTCTCAATGCAATATGGCTACTGTCAACATTCGTGAGCTTACGGTATCTTGTCTAGTTTACTTTATCCTGGTCCATGCTACGCAGGCCTTAACGGTGTGATTCAGGTGGTGGAGAGACCTGTGTGGAGAAAATGGTTCCTGATGTGGTGCAGATGAGCAATGTTCACCTCTATCTCTGGAAAGGTCACCTAGCAGGCCTTCGGTGGAATGGTTTGAAACAGCGTACTGCTTTGCAAATTGGAAAACATGTGGCTGGTGCTATTCTCTGTGGCAGTAGTCCAAAGTTGGGTTAATGGAACATTTGTCTGCATACTGGGTGTTACATACCGCCCTGCATTCTGGGTATTACATAGCGCCCTGCATACTGGGTATTACACACCCCTCCGGACGTCGACAGCGAGCCAGACAGTTGAATTAACCTGAATTAACCTGGGTAGTGTGTGGATGTTGGCACTGGTGAGATAACTGTGAGGTTGTTTTAGCATGACAACTGATTTCACAGTTTCTCACCGGGGTGTTCAACCACAACTCAGCTCAGCCCAACATAAGAGTTTGACTGACTGGAATGTGTTGTTTTATTATACACAATGTTGTAAATCTCAGACAGCATCCAATGAATTAGTCATTGTCATGAATTTCCCTTGCACCACAAAAAAGGAAAAATGAAGATAAAGCATCGGGGAAAACAATCCTCGCCTTAGTATGAACTGTTTTGAACATGGTAAATCATAATGCTAAAATATGCTAACATTGACACCTTTCACAGCGACCTACAGGAGAATGTCTAGCAGAGGTGCTCAGACGTCAAGGAACGGGCATTGTGACCGTTTCATCTCGGTAGGGATGGCCCTGAACGCGGGATGGAAATGTCACCTGTCTCCAGGTTGATGAAGGTTTTGTTACCGTCCACTCAATTACCTGTCACTCAGAGCCACCCCTGTCTGCCCGGTCCACAGCCATCACCCCCTTATCTCTATCTGTCTGACAGGAGTTTAATTGAAGCAGCTGCCGTATCATTTCTCACACACACATCATTTCTCCCAGAGTGCTTTTAGACACGGAGGCCGCAAACAGCAGCACATGCATGTTCCTAGTCTAAAAACAGAATCATGGGATTCCCTCTGCGTGTGTTGATATATTCTGAATCACATTAGTATCCATTTATGGCTGCTGTAACTACTACTACTTCTACTACAACTACAACTACTACTACTACTACTACTACTACTACTACTACTACTACTACTACTACTACTACTACTACTCTACTACTACTACAGTACTACTACTACTACTACAACTACAACTACTAGTGTCAAAAAGGTGTGCTATTTGTAACGGAAGAACCATTTGTAACAAAAGAAAAACTCTTTGAAAAACCATCAGACATACATTCTGAAAAGGGCTCTCTATTTGGAACCTTTTTCACAGTGTTCTTCTGTAGTTACAATGTATATATATTCTATATGGGTACTACTGTATATGATGCCTTTTAAAGTGTGTTTGAGTCTCTCAGGAACCCAGCGAGGAAGGGTAAGGGAAGAGGTTTGGGCCCATGGTGATTTTCTCATTAAAAATCATCTGTAGATTAAAACAAGCTGCCCCAGTGCTCACTGCTCTTCCTATGGATAATGGACACTGATGAAATTATAGATGTTCAGTTTTACTGGCAGCTGACCTCAATCTCAAACCGCCTCTTCATCTGAACAATGAAACAAGGCTCATGAAATATCCAGTGAGGCTGTTATGTGGATTGTAATTACCTCTGCCCCAGCGACAGGCACAGGATGAGAGGTAATGTTTTCGGTGGTGTGTGTTTGTTTGTTTGTTCATTAGCAGGATTATGCAAAAACGACCAGACCGATTTTCACGACACTTGGTGGAGGGGTGTAGCATGGTCCAACTTAGAATCCATTAACTTTTGGTGCAGATCCGAATCATGGGGTGGGTCCACGAGCTGCCCAAACACAGCCGGCCATTCACTGCCATTCATTATTTGGATCAGGATTACACAAAAACGGCCAGACTGATTTTCATTAAACTTGGTGGAGGGGTGTAGCATGGGCCAACTTAGAACCCATTCAATTTTGGAGGTGATCCAAAGCACAGGGTGGGGCCAGGAACTGTTTCTTGGTTTGTTAGCAGAATTACACAAAAACTACCAGACCGATTTTCATGAAACTCGGTGGAGGGGTGCAGCATGGGCCACCTTAGAACTCAAACATGGTGGGCCATTCACCTCCATTCGTTTTTTGGACTGAGTCAGGAACAAAAATGTCCCCCATTCATTGTCAATTGGTCATATCTCGACATGGGAAGGTCACAGAGATACAGGCTTTGGACTGGCACAATGCTCTTGACCTAACGAATGCAGTGATACCAAACATGTCCTGCTCGCACGCACGTGCACACGCACAGGGCCAAGAAGTGCATTCATGGCCGGAGGTCTCTGCTCTCTAAGCACCATTTCTAGTTGATGTTATTTTCAGTTAGTTTCTGGCAATTCTGCACCAGTCATTTCTATCCGTGCTCTGTGGCACTTGATTAATGCATCAAAGCAAATGTGTTGAAATGTGTTGAGCAGTGAGAGAGGACGACTAAGGAAAGCAGCCATGTGCTTAAGCTAGTTTCGGTCGGCCTTTGTTGAGATGATACCACTGTGATTACAGTCTCTAAGTATCCCATTACACACACACACACACACACACACACAAACACGCGTGCACAGAAACATACAAGGCGAGATTGAAAGGAGTCAGCTGCTTCACGTTCACCAGTGAGACTTGATCGTTCGCCACGGGAGTCCACACAAAACCATCGGCTCACGATTTGAATAACCGTCAGTCCTTCCTACCTTCATAAACACAATCATAATGACAGCTGAGAACGGCAGGTGGCGAGGAGAGAGCGTTGTGCTCTTCCACGTCAAAGCCCGCTGAGATCCGTGGATGACAGGAAATAACCTTCCAGGCTAAGCCCCATTCGGGATGAACCCTCCCCCCTGGGCTGATCCTTTTATCTCCCCCCCAGAGTGGAGTGGTTAAAACCCCTCTGGCGAGGTTGCTGATGCTCGTTTTCACTGGCTCTCCACCAGTTGTCTGTACATGGAGGATGCAGCACTCGACAACCTCGGTCTCTGTATGTTGGGAGAATGTTACTGTAAGTGTAAATGTGCATCTATCTAAATGAAAATAAAAATGTCAGTTTGTGTGTTTCTATGAAACCTACTGTACAGTTGTGTGTGTATGTGTATGTATGTGCGTGTGTGTGTGTGTGTGTGTGTGTTTGTATGTGTATGTGCATGTGTGTGTGTATGTGTATGTGCATGTCTGTGTGTGTGTGTGTGTGTGTGTGTGTGTGTGTGTGTGTGTGTGTGTAGTATTTGCTCTGTAACAGCCTTTGTTTGGAGTACACACTCACTGGCCTCTGTGTTGAAAACCCACTACAGGCAGCGTAACCTGTAGACTGATGACTACCGATGACTACTGATGACTACCGGGATCTGGTGAGTTCTAGATCAGACAGGATGTGATAGTCTGACCCCTGACCCCTGACCCCTTGTCCCTCCAGGCTGGTCACCACCACAGCATGGATCTCCCCAACAGGAACATACATCAGTGTCTTAAAACCGCCACCCAGATAGCAAGCGGATCTGGGCCATATACAGGCCAGATCTGGCCCTTGTGGCTTAGTTCCGGCCCATATATGGCCCAGAATCATTACACATCCGCTTGCTATCTGGGAAGCTTAGAGCAGAGTTTGAATGAGACTAACTAATGAGGGACCAAACAGTTGATTGAAATGTATTTTCTATGAGGGATTCAACACTTGCATTCACCAGAATGTTGAGAGGGGTCAGGGAAGAATTTTTACAGCTCACTTATCTGGCCCCCGGGTGATTACTGTTTTTTGCCTCCCTCTGGAATATGTAGGGGTGGGTCGTATGCCCACCTCCCTTGTTCTCTGTAAAGTGCATTGTGTTGCCTCTGGGTATGAAATGCGCTATACAAATAAAGCTTTGATTGATTGATTGAGAATGTATCAGGCTGTGATAGGAGCAGGGGCATACCACAAAATTCTGGGCCCCATATATTAACAATCTCCCCCCCCCCGAGACAACCCCCCCCCCCCCCCCCCGAGACAACTCCCCCCCTAGCCTAGCTGTACTGTTATTCCCAGCTTTCTCTTAGTTCTATTTTTTCACCTCTGTTGAATTCCCCTGCTTGTCCTGGGCCTTGGTCATTTTTTTTCAGTTTGTTACTCCCTACATCCATTCCCTGCTCATCCCCTCCTAATTCTGCGCCTGGTTCCTTTACTCTCAGTCCCGTCAGTCAGACAGATTTAACAGCTAGCTTCTAGTGTGTAGTATGTATGTGAGACATGTGATGTGTTGTCCTCCTCGGTTTTTATGTATAGAGTTGATTTGTGCAGCAAACGAGTCCAAGACAAATTTCCCTGAGGGGACAATAAAGTATATTCTATTCTATTCTATTCTATTCTAGAAAATGAGCACCTGTACGTTTCACCCCATCAGGATTACAGCTGATTTCAGCAGAGCCACAATTTCAGCTACGGTAGACCACAGCTTCATTTGAGGTCTCATTATTCATTGGTTTTGCAATAAAGGGTTTGTTTGTTTCGGGCCCTCTGTCCTCGCCAGCTGGGTGGAGATGTCATGTGTGATATATCCTGATGAAACTAGAGTCTACAGAGCCACAGTCTGTCCGGTGTGTACTCTGTGCATCCCATAAGTCAGGAAACCACACACACACACACCCACCCACACTCTGTAAATGAATGTTGTGATGTGTGTGGGCAGAGGGAAGGCACTTTAGATAAGCTAACAAACAGTGGGCCCAGTTAACTGCTCAGACCTAGAAAACAAACCGGCGCTCAGATAAGAGATGGCGATGATAAGATCAACCCCCGGGGCCAATTTCCACACCGGGCAGTTTACTTAGCAGCCCACATCGCCTGAGCATGACAGGACCAAGGACGACGAGTTCACATTGGGACGTGAAATGCATTGGAAGTGTACGAAACCTGAAGCAGATAAAAGTCCTTAAAGTCGCACTGAAATGAAAAAAGCATTCTGTCCCATTTTGGCTCACATAATTGGTCATAGTGTTTACCTATTCAACGATGTATGCCAAAAGAATTACAAAATTCTACTTTTGTTGTAATCTTATATCAAAGTATATAATTTCTTACTTCCTGGAAAACGGTAGGTCACGTGCAATGACGACAACAGGTACCTTAGATTTTAGGCCAATAATCTCACGACATCCACCCGTCAATCAACGCTATCCTTCTATCGAATCTGTCTAAAGTTCTTAAAACCCGTCCACTTGTCAATGTTCCAATCAAATTCCTCTAAACACATGTCCCACCCTCATAGCTTGTTTGCGTCGGAAATACGTCAAACTACGGAAGTTAGATGATCTCAAACGTCCGTTTCAGTGCGACTTTAAATTATGTTTTAAAATCCTCCTTCAGGAGAGCGCTTGGCGAGGAGGTTGTAACCATGCATTAGTCCTTTTTTCCGAACCCTCCAACGATTTAAAGTTCACTTTTTATTCTAATTAAATTAAAATGCCAATATAGGCTGAAGCTATAACATGTCTTTGTGTAGAAACAAAAACACTGCAAAGACAAGAGTTGCTGCTTCCTCAGTTGTTTGTTGTTATTTTTGTACCGGAGTGAGAGTAAACAATTCTATAAGAAGCCATTGAAGGAAGAGATAACTTCCTCCCTCCAGGGGCAGGGAAGGGAAATTGGTTTGTAGTTTTTGATGTCAGAGGGTTCAAGAGATGCCTTCTTCCCCTATAGGTTGTTAGGCTACCTTTGCGTTGTACTGTAGGTGTTCACCTACAGTGTAGCTCAGTTGGTAGAGCGGGTCGTTCAATGATCGAAGGGTCAGTGGTTCGAATCCCAGCTCCGACTGTCCACATGTCGAAGTGTCCTTGAGCAAGACACGTAACTGTGCTCATTCACACACCAATGGTGGTAGCTGCCATGCAAGGTGCTAACCTGCTCATTGGGAGCAATTTGGGATTAGGTATCTTGCTCAAGGACACTTCGACAGCTGGGATTCGAACCACTGACCCTTCGATCATTGAACGACCCGCTCTACCAACTGAGCTACAGCCGCCCCTACAACATGTCTTGGGGCCTGTTTAACGCCATCTTCTACTCATTTCCTCACGGATGCACAGTAGGTGTTGCACAGGACCTTAGTGAAGACGTGGCTCCATGGAGGGAGGCGAATGCAGAACTGATTAAAGAGGTTTTAATGAAGGAGGTTTTAATGAAGGAGGTTTTAATGAAGGAGGTTTTAATGAAGGGGGTTTTAATGGAGACAGGGACCGAGGGTCGTCACAGCAGGCAGGCAGACAGGCAGGAACCAGGGAGAGGAACTGGAGGAACTCATCTCTTCAAGAAGTACTACAACAATCCTCCCTCCTAAGCACTTATTGTGTTGTATTGTATTGCACTGTACTTTAGATTGCTATTCTTGCACTTTGCCTTCAGCACTAGATTATGCTCTTAGTCACTTGTTTTAGAAAGAAGATGCACTTGTGAGTTCTGTCAAGTAGTAGTACATTGGCTTTTCCTACGTTAAATGCAATTATTGTTAGTCGCTTTGGATAAAAGCGTCTGCTAAATGACTGTAATATAATGTAATGTAATGGATAATGGAAAAGAGCTATTAGTAAGAATTTAATCACTGAACAAACTCTGAGCATGAAACTACACAGGAGCTGAGAGTACAACTGACGTGGAGGTAGAAACGATGATGTGGCGATGAGTGGATGAGAAAGTCAGGGTAGGAATATTGCATGGTGATGGGATGATGGACTGCAGGGGTGTAGACAGAGCAGGTGGAGTGAATGTTCTAGTCAAAATAACGCTGGAGCCTGAAGCCACGCCCCCCCACCCCCCCTCCACACACACACACACACACACACACACACACACATACAAAGACAGCCAAAGGAGAGAACTAGGTGGATGGGATGGCAGTTAGTGTTTAAATGTGTATGTGCAGCCCCTACTTTCACATTCCATTGTTATTTTATGTGGCATTCCACATGTAAAAAAATGTAAATGGTAAATGGACTGCACTTATATAGCGCTTTTCCACCTTAGCGGCACTCAAAGCGCTTTACAACGGCCTCTCATTCACCCATTCACACACACATTCACACACCAATGGCGGCAGCTGCCATGCAAGGCGCTAACCTGCTCATTGGGAGCAATTTGGGGTTAGGTGTCTTGCTCAAGGACACTTCGACAAGTGGACAGTCGGAGCTGGGATTCGAACCACTGACCCTTCGATCATTGAACGACCCGCTCTACCAACTGAGCTACAGCCGCCCCATGTATTATGATTACAGTGGCAATAATATGTATATATGTTACAGAATGGTCTTTGGCCCCAAGCCGGGGCCCCAGAGGGACAGTGAGTCAGGGCTGATGTCCGGCCCAAATAAACAGCTCTCCTCTTCCAGGGCGTCCAGGTCCAGGGAGCCTGTGTTCTGTGTTTGACCCGTAACAGCTCGGCCTGCTGGGACACTCTAACCACTGACCCGGATCTCTGTCGGCGGACAGAGCGTGTGTGTGTGTGTGTGTGTGTGTGTGTGTGTGCGTGTGTGTTCAAGGAATTTATTAACTGAATATTGAGATCTCTTTGTTTGTTGACGTGAGCAGGTCTTCATTTGGTGGGACGGAAGATGGCTTCCTCTGTGCTTATCACATGGGCGGAGAGCAGGGGAGCATTGTGTCGCTCTCGGGGGGAAGTGGTGATTCTTAGCAGCTGGCCTATAGATAAGTCTCTGTAGACGTACACAGGAAGGGAGGAAGGACAAAATGGTCTCCACCTGGAGCAGACATCCAGATTTAAACACGACCATGTGAAATGTTAACCCTGGCGCGTGCACTCACTTGCAGTGTGTGTGTGTGTGTGTGTGTGTGTGTGTGTGTGTGTGTGTGTGTGTGTGTTAGACAGATACAGACAGCAGATGTAAGAACTTTCCTAACTCTCTATAGTTGAGAACAGCCGTCCAAGTGAGCTGAGCAGCTGAAGATTGTGTAACTTGAAAATGTTTCCCTTAATGTTTGCCTTGTGTGTGTATTTTTGCTTTACAGGGACAGATGTGTGTGGTAGAAAACAATGGCTGGTTTTCAGCGTAGGCTCAGCTGAACCTCAGGTGCGTTCTCTCCACCTCCCACCTGGGAGGGGAAGTGGGTCATGTTTAGAAAACAAACACTCCCCCATCATCACTTAGGGATATAAATGGGGCCTGTTCAAACAGACCCGTGTAACAATGCTGAGTGGGACTGGCGTCCTTCAAGAAGTGAATGTCTTATCATGACCCTGCGATCCTCCGACACCGGTCAGCTCTCCGTCCCCCGAACCAGACTGACCTCCTCCACCCCTACACTCAGTCACGGTCCCTGCGATCCTCAGACACCGGTCAGCTCTCCGTCCCCCGAACCAGACTGACCTCCTCCACCCCTACACTCAGTCACGGTCCCTGCGATCCTCAGACACCGGTCAGCTCTCCGTCCCCCGAACCAGACTGACCACCTCCACCCCTACACTCAGTCACGGTCCCTGCGATCCTCCGACACCGGTCAGCTCTCCGTCCCCCGAACCAGACTGCGGACCTTTGGGGACAGAGCTTTCAGCGTGGCGGCTCCCACCCTCTGGAACTCCCTCCCTGTAGAACTCCCCAACGCCCCAACTCTGGACCGCTTCAAAAACCTCCTTAAAACTCACCTCTTTAACATGGCCTTTGACCTCTAGCTTCCGTTACTTAATGTTGTGTGTCTCTGTCTACAATGTGTGTCTCTTGTTTGTTATTGCCCCTATGTAAAGCGACCTTGGGTTTTATGAAAGGCGCTATATAAATGAAAGTTATTATTATTATTATTATTATTTATTATGATGACAGACAGTTTCCCGTGCCTGTTTTGATAGATGAGTCAGAAGCAGATGAACCATTATCATCCTCTTCCATCTGGCTGTTCTTGCTTTGAAGGTTTTCACGTTCATAGAAAGATTAAATCAAAAATTCATTTGGATCCATATTTAATCTCCCAGGTCTGTGACAACACACACCCAGTGCAGACCCAGTGTCCCGTGGGGTTCTGACTGCAGAGCGTTGCCCAGATGAGACGGCCCTCTGACGGACACCTCTGGCTCTTGTCCGGCGGTGCCGGGGGTTTTCAGAGCACATGCATGAAGAATGTGTGTCCGAGAATAGCCGGCTAACCCAGTTAGGGAGCGGGCCTCCATCTGGAAGGCTTGCAGGCCGGGCGTCCTCATTGGGTCAGGAGCCTGGGGAGGGGAGCCCTGAGTGGAATCACATTCTGGACTCGATGCTCGGCTGGCTCTCTCTCCCTCGCTGTCTGTTTCTGCTTCTGGCTTTTTATATCACTCTGTTATGGCTCTCTCTCTCCTTCCACTTCTCTTTTTCCCTCTCCTTCCTTCCTTCCCTTATTTCTTCTTCTTCTTCTTCTTCTTCTTCTTCTTGTTATTCTTGTACTTGTACTTGTACTTGTACTTGTTCTTGTTCTTGTTCTTGTTCTTGTTCTTGTTCTTGTTCTTGTTCATGTTCTTCTTCTTCTTCTTCTTCTTCTTCTTCTTCTTCTTCTTCTTCTTCTTCTTCTTCTTCTTCTCCCCCTCTGTTTCTCCCTCTCTCTGAATGAATACCTCCTGGATGCTCTCACTCGCTGTCACATGGTAACCTGGTTCTTGTAGTTCAGGACCTCTCTAGAACTCCAGTTTCACAGTGTCCTCGTTATCAGAGACGTGACTTTGCTCAAGGCTTCCACTCTCTCTTCTCTATACTCTCTCCCTCTGTTCTCTCCTCTCTTCCACTCTCTCCTCTATACTCTCTCCCTCTCTCATTCTCTCTCTCTTCCACTCTCTCTTCTCTATACTCTCTCCCTCATGTTCTCTCCTCTCTTCCACTCTCTCTTCTCTATCCTCTCCCCCTCTCTCTCATTCTCTCTCTATCCCACTCTCTCTTCTCTATCCTCTCCCCCTCTCTCTCATTCTCTCTCTATCCCACTCTCTCTTCTCTATCCTCTCCCCCCCTCTCTCATTCTCTCTCTATCCCACTCTCTCTTCTCTATCCTCTCTCCCTCTCTCTCATTCTCTCTCTATCCCACTCTCTCTTCTCTATCCTCTCCCCCTATCTCTTCTTCTCTCTCCCTCTCTCTCTCTCCCCCCCTCCTCTTCTCTCTCTCTTTTCTTTCTCTCTGATAAAAATGTGATGAGATAAAGTCTGCAACTGTATGAGACATCATGGGATTCTGATCGTTCCACATCGTGACTATCTGTCTAATGGGCATCATCTGTCATGAGGACTTTGCTCATTCCTAAACTGAGGCACACAAGAACAGCAAGATGGTGTGACATAACAATACACCCAGATAGCAAGCGGATCTGGGCCATATACAGGCCAGATCTGGCCCTTGTGGCTTAGTTCCGGCCCATATATGGCCCAGAATCATTACACATCCGCTTGCTATCTGGGCAGGCTCTCCATGGCAACCATAGGAGGTCTGCATAGTTTCTGTCACACTGAGATTCTGTTTTACTGCATTTCTTCAAGGAGACAAACCTTAAACGAAAACTAGAAATGGTGCTCAGGGAGCACAAGCCTCCATCCATGAATGTGTGAAGTGACTCTGTGTGTGTGCACGTGTGTGTGTGTGACTCTGTGTGCGTGCACGTGTGTGTGTGTGACTCTGTGTGTGTGTGACTCTGTGTGCGTGCACGTGTGTGTGTGTGACTCTGTGTGCGTGCACGTGTGTGTGTGTGACTCTGCGTGTGTGTGTGTGACTCTGTGGGCGTGCACGTGTGTGTGCGAGCAGGAGATGTTTGGTATTGCTGCATTTGTTAGGTCGAGAGCTTTATGCAAGTCCAAATCCTGTGTCCCTTTAACCTTCCCGTGTCGAGATAGGACCGTTTCATTTCCCCCCATTGACAATGATTAGGGGGAATTTTTCGCTCCAAAAAATGATTGGAGGTGAATGGCCGGCCAAGTTTGGGCAGCTCGTTGATCCATCTTGTGATTCGGATCTTCTCCAGAAGTTAACGGGTTCTAAGTTGATCAATGCTATAGCCCTCCACTGAGTTTCATAAAAATCAGTCTGGTAGTTTTTGTGCAATCCTACTACCCAGATAGCAAGCGGATCGTAATAATTCTGGATCGTGTAATAATTCTGGGCCATATATGGGCCGGAACTAAGCCACAAGGGCCAGATCTGGCCTGTATATGGCCCAGATCTGCTTGCTATCTGGGTAACAAACAAACCAAACAAACAACGGTTCGTGGACCCACCCCGTCATTCGGATCTGCCCCAAAATTTAGTAGGTTCTCTGTCGGTCAATGCTACACTCTTCCACAGAGTTTCATGAAAATTAGTCTGGTAGTTTTTGCGCTGCTAACGACGGACAGACAAACGGACAAACACACGTCACCGAAAACATTACCCCTCACCATGCGCTGTCGCTGGGGCAGAGGTAAAGAAATCCTATCGTATTTCAATCAGACAAAGAAACTTGATACACGTCCTTACAAGCAAACCTCACTGGGTTTGTATGACAAACATGACCAGATATCTGAAATCTCTCTTTCTCATCTCTCTCCTGTCTCTCTTTCCTCTGTTGACACCCTGAAGGAGGGTGTTACATGACACTTGACGAATGGAAGTTCACCCAGAGTGCACCTTACCTAAACCGTCCTATCACACCCAGCACCTGAGGCTCACACAAGAGGTCAGCCACACACTCTAGTAAGTGAATAGATGAGACGGCTTGCCTTGTTGTGGTGCGATAGCCCCATTTTCTTATGCCGAGGATGGCATTTGATTTTTGTTGATATATAATGCGCTCCATTTTGAAGAGAGGTGTTATTGACATACGATACAGTCTTTGTGATTTATCTTTGTCCTCCACATGATCTGTGATCGTTGGCAGTGTGTGTGAGACAGTGGCACCTGCTGCCCACACACCTCTCCCTATTGGCCGCAGACTTCCATGGGACACAGCTGAGGCCACGCCCCCCTGCTGGGATCATAGTTACCCCATCCTGCCCACGGGCTGTTCGCTGATGCTGGTGCGAGCACTGGAAACCAGCAAGGAATGTCCGCCTTTCCATTTAAAGTAGACGACATTGAGATCTTACCATGTTTGATCGGACACCCCCTCCCGTCCCAGTGATAAAGGCCTCATAGACGGCCATCACATCGAACCGCTGGTGGAGACATGCATCCCCACTGTTGTCCAATATTGTGCATAGCGCCTGTTTAATGAAGGATGGAGGCTTTGGGGAGTTTCTCAGGGAGAAGGGAAGGCGTATTGTCTCACGGTGGGAATGGGATTAGGCCAACATTCTCTCAGGATGTGAATGGACTCAATGAGACACTCACCTCTCTTCGCTATTCAGAAGATGTAGTTCATGGGGAAGAGAATTCCACGAAAGAATATAGAAATTAAATTAAATAAGCCACCATAGAGACACCTGGATGATCAGACTATGAAATACTGCGTCAGAAACGTTGACTAATACAAATAATGAATGATCTTTAAAAGGCAACATTTGATAAAGAGAATCTGATATGAATTGTATTCATAATTTCCCTCCCGTCACATTCCACAGCCCTGCTTTGATGTGCTTCCAGGATCAGACTATGTGGTTGAACAAGGCGCCAGGAAGCAGAGGGCCTCCAGATAGCAAGCGGATCTGGGCCGTATATGGGCCGGAACTAAGCCACGAGGGCCAGATCTGGCCTGTATATGGCCCAGATCCGCTTGCTATCTGGGCTACAGGCCAAAGCTCTCTTCACGTAGACAGGCCCACGGATACACCTGTCATTCCCTTTAAGTAGGGCCATTAGACAGCAATTATGGCTGACGTATCTCCTCTGTCAGTGGCATAATTAAGTGGAAAATATCTATGCAATTGAATGGACAACATGGCCGAATGGTCTTTTCTCGAACACACCCATGTAACTGTACTGTTATCTTCTTGCCGTGCAGGACTTCTTTGTTGCATGTTTGTTTTCATTTCTGCTTCTCTTTCCTTTCTTGTGTGAATGTATTTCATATCTATAATTCACCAGGGTCTTTTTGTGAAAGAGACACGGGTCTCAGGAGATTTCCTTGTATACATTAAGGACTGTGTCTTATGCATGAGCATCAGATCTTGTAATAATTCCAACAGGCCTATTTCTTATTGTGTTGCGATTCAAGACTCAACATCCATTTATGCGCCATGTAGGTTTACACATATTAGGAATTTGACTAGGGTAATGGCGTTATGCTGATTAAGGCTACATAGGACAGGGTAATGGCGTTATGCTGATTAAGGCTACATAGGACAGGGTGCATGACAGGACAGTGCAAACTAAACGCTGGGGCGGCCATCATGGCGTCTTTCTCAAGCCATGCTGCATATCAAGGCTTCACTGTTTCCTTCTCTGTTCCCTATGAGCGTGAGGTCAGACTTATCCACTGGCAATCTGCTCCGGATGTGTGTGTGTGTGTGTGTGTGTGGGGGGGGGAGGGGGGGGGCTACTAGAGAGCCTCTCCTGGTTGTTTCAGATCCTCAGTGCCCTGTGTGAAGGGCGGGTCAGTTGGGGGGGGTTCCCAGTGGTGGGTCAGGAGGTCTAGAGCCTGGTCCGGTCCGGTCCAGTCAGATAATGTGCTCTATTATGCAGAATGGGGGGGGGGGACAAGGAAGCAGTGAGCAGCTGGAGGTTGAGTGACCAGGGCCTTGGGGCTGGACAAGTACAGGCATCTCTGTACCTTTGTGACCTCTGTGTTTCACTGACTAAACAGTGACCTTAGCCAGGTCAGTACAGAGGTCAAAAGGGAGGTTTCAATCAATCAATCAATCAATCAATCAATCAATCAATCAATCAATCAATCAATCAATCAATCAATCAATCAATTAATCAATCAATCAATCAATCAATCAATCAATCAATCAATCAATCAAAGCTTTATTTGTATAGCGCATTTCATACCCAGAGGCAACACAATGCGCTTTAGAGAGAACAAGGGAGGTGGGCATACGACCCACCCCTACATATTCCAGAGGGAAGCAAAAAAACAGTAATCACCCGGGGGCCAGATAAGTGAGCTGTAAAAATTCTTCCCTGACCCCTCTCAACAAGGCGATCGAGCAAGCTCCAGGAGTATGTTTGTCTACCGGCTAAGAACATTTATAAAGCAATACATTACATTAAATTACATTTCAGAGTGAGAGAGGCTAAAAGCATCATAGGAGAGAGAATATTCTACAGACATGCTACGACATCCACAGCAGACACGGGGGTATCTATCGGACTTCGGGAGGTCTGCTGGTGACAGTGGGGCATCCACTGGACCTGGTTAGAAGATAGGAGGGAGAGAGAGAGGCACTAGGGAGAGGGAAGGCAGAACAGGGTTAGTAGCACATAGAGCCATACAGACCACACAGATATTGAAACAGGCAACCTGGGGCAAGCTCCTGGAACATATTTGTCTAATGGCTAAGAACATTTAAAGAACAATAAATAACATTAAATTAAATTTTCCGAGCAAAAAAGGCTAAGAGCATCAGGTCCAGGCCTAAGCCGGTCTGTGTGTACGTGGTTTGAGAAGGGAATCACAATAATGAGGTGTAAGAGGTACGGTATGTTAGAAAACTACTGCTAAATTGATGGAACTTCACATTTTGGGTTATAAACAATATTGTTTTGCACCAATTGGAAACCAATTCTGTCAATTTATTTGAAAGATTACCCCAGTGAGGTTTGCTTAGCGTACCAAGGAAAGCCCTAATTGACTCCTGTCTTCACTGGTGTAGATAGGGAAATAGAGGAAGAGGTTTAGAAAGGAAATGAGACATTTTCATATTTCTCAACTCTCCGTAGGAAGGAAGCGATTACTTATTTTGGACCAGCTTCACTTCCAAGAAAACCGTTTTCTGCAATCTGTCATTTGCTGTTGGCGCTGCAGCGAGTGAGCGCACTATTATGGAAATAAGTGGAATGATGATTCATTCCTCTAAATGCAAATACAATTTCAGATAATCATGTCCAAATTGATTGAAACTGAATGAAATTGAAGGGGACTCGGCTCATGTTGGCTGGAAAAGTATAGTTTTCTCTGGAGCTCAGGGGAGTTTTCAGGGATCAAAAAGACGATAAACAGCAGACACAAATGATTTCCTGGAGACAGACGCTAGTCAAAGGTCATTTCATTTCAAGATAGAGATAAATATTTCACGGTTCACACCACCACTTCCTGGTCCTCGGTTTATTTCCTGTCTGAAGCCCTGTAGACGAGATACTACTCTAATTTCCCATGAGCCTCGGCGCTCCTTCTGCTTTAGGGCCTGGTTGTTGTTGTAGAAAACGACTCCTCCCTTTCCCTCCTGGAGATCAAGAGATCAATAATGTGACCCAGAGGAGGGCTGTGGGTGGAGGGTTACTAGCGCCTCCACACTCTGGAGGAGTCGGGGGTTAATTAGCTAATAATGTAACAACTGCTAATGTGTTTCCCCTTCCTGTGCCCCATCTAGAGGCATACCTGCAGATAAGAGCCATGCTGGAGATAAACTTCCCCTGCTGGTCTGCTGAACCCACATGCTCCTCGTTTACAGTAGATCGTGGCAAATCGCACAGCTTCTTTGAATTAAGGACCGACCTGGAGGGGTTAAACACTACCGCGCACTGCCAGCAGGGCGGTGATGGCCCCGGGCCAGCGATTGTCCAGTTACCAACACTGATAAGGATTTAGGAACTCACTCCATCCCATTTGGCAATCCCAACATACGGGGAGAATGTGGCGTCCAGGGGGATTCACTCTAGTCTGAAAATGTAAACCTAGACAAGAGCATCTTCAAGAAATGCTTGTGAATCACTGACTTACAGTAGTGGACTGGTTCAAACCCAGATTAAAGCATGTTCACTATAGCCCCCAGTCCACCCCTACATTACCACAAAACACTAGAGGCACATAAAGACAGCCATTGGTCTTGAGACCGACGGCGGAGCACTTTCTCGTGCAGGACCAGAGGGACATAGTATGGAGAATGTGTGAGCGATGCGCCTAATCTAGACAAGATGATGTCACTGGAGGGCTCTCAGAAGGAAACAGCCCAATGTTTTCCACATGGGCCGCGTCTTCATGCTTTCATCCACATCGGGGATAGTCTTATTGTTCTCCACGGGCCCATGAATCAAACTATTGATCCTTCAATGCCTACTGTAGCCACGAGCACAGACTCAATAGAAATATGGGAGAGTTAAAGGCATGTTGCAGGGTTCGCGTTCTTAAGGCGCATTCTCACTAGAGATTTCAACCCAATGAGTCAACCCAGGGCGAACTCTGGGTTGACTCAGCCCTGAGTTCAACCCTACGTGTTTTTCATACTTTCGCACTGGGAAATACAACGTTCGAAATGTACTGGGTTGACTCACTCCGATGTTGGAGTGACAATTTCTTACTGCATGTTTTCAACACGGGTTGAGTATTTAAAAATATAACTTACTTTGCTACAGTAATTTTGTCATTATGTAGCTATCTCTAC
Source organism: Borostomias antarcticus (assembly GCF_949987555.1). Taxonomy (NCBI): domain Eukaryota; kingdom Metazoa; phylum Chordata; class Actinopteri; order Stomiiformes; family Stomiidae; genus Borostomias; species Borostomias antarcticus. The sequence goes on from NC_140242.1 coordinate 28,614,628, forward strand.
TAACACAAGCTGGTTGCGGGAACGTTGTACTTACGACCTCTAAAGGTGACGATTCCTCCGCTCCACGTGCAGAAATTACGTGGTCATTTACGGAAACGCGGTATCTGCCGATTAGTAGCCGCTACGTAAAAACGTCACGTCGTGGATAAGTTAAAGACTAAAGACTAGTTAAAGCTAAAGACGCACGTGATGACACGGGCAGGAACTTCTGTCGTAGACGGACTTGGCTGAGATCTACACATATTTATATAACTTGGTCTGCACGTCTTTTTTGCACTGTGCAGATATGGTCACTTACTTATTTACTAAACCCTGACCCTGTACATGTAATTTCAGCCCCCGAGGCGAGAAACCTTTCGCATTTCTCACTGGCATTCTCAACCCTGGTCGAGCATTTCAACACAGTTTGAAAACCCTCAACCCTGGCCTCCAAGATTGACTCAACTCGGGTTGAACGTTTCGCACTGGGTGGAAATTGCGAGTGAGAAACAGCATGTCTGCTCACCCCAGAGTCACCCCGGGTTGAAATCGTCGGTGAGAATGTGCCTTAGTGGAATGGCTGTTCAAGCTATTCATTAAAATCTATGGGACCATTCTTTGTCATATCACATTGTCCAAACGCACCGTCTCCATAGGAGTTATTGTTGTGGTGGAGGGTGTTATGGTAACTGCCTTATTGGATTTCAATATTGATGCCATAAAACATTTATTGCTCGCAGCAAAATGTCAGCGCTATATGGAAATTCACAGTTGAGTGACCCTGTCTATTTATGCAGCATGAATATATCATCTTGAGACGATGTTGATATCCCTGCCATGTTGACGCTGCCATAACCGGCAACCCCCTCTCTAAGAAGAGTTTACTGCGGTTTCATTTCATTGTAGCCTTTATTTTACCTGTACCTTTTACATACAGTATGAGTAATAAACGTACTTGTAAACCTATTCGGACTTCTGTCACAGGATATGCAGGCTGCTTCATTGGGCAGGTACAATCATGTCTGGAAGAGCATGGTACTGCAGGTAGGCACTGTTACCCTGGACTCACACGTGTGCGTTGCTAGGCTTTGCTTCAACGCTTGACGATGGGCGGGCCTGACGCTCGCAACAACAACCAATCACATTGTCTAAAACGACTTTTTGGGGAAAATCATGGAGGACAATATCTCCGATAAGACAAATACAAACTACACCACTAGCATATCGGTAGGGTGAGGTTGTAGGCTACAGTAGGCCTATGTGTGCAATGTGCATCTTACCTCCAAACATGACTGTTAGAGCATGTCATTTATATAAAAGAAAGGGCTGTTAATTCTCATGAAATCACAGTGAGTGCATTATTTCAGTATATTATTTTTTGAGTAATGGTCTGGAATACCAAAAGGCAAGGCAAGTTTATTTGTAGCACATTTCAGCAACAAGGCAATTCAAAGTGCTTTACATGAGACATTAAAAGCATCAAGACAAAGTGCAACACATAAAAGGTCATATAAAAGGAAATGCAAAAAAAGGACATTTAAAACAAAATGCAGGACAAATAAAATACAGGAATAAACGTTACAGAATACTGAAGCTAATGCAGCATCTGTGTATCGTCATGTACTGTACTTCAAATCCATGAGGCATATCTCTGTTGTGCGAGAGCAGGGGACCAGGGCTTATTATGGGCTGTATGAATCAATAGTCTTTGTCTGGGTTTAATCCTTGACTTTATGAACCTATTACCTAGTCTGTGTGCTTTAGACGTAACTGCTGACCTCCAAAATGTCAGTAGTGCTTCTGCATTTAAGCAGGTCAGGGAGGCAGGGGCGGATCAGATAGAAACATACCAACCATGAAGTTATGGAAGGAATCCCTCCTTGTTTGGGGTGAAAATACTCAGAAGAGTCTTGTGATTCCAATACAGAGATCGGGTTACATTGCTCATGTCAAGGAAAATAATCTAAGATAATCCAACAAAGGGCCCAATATTGTTTTGGTCACATTTTTAGAATTGTTAAAATGTCAATTATTCACAGCTAGCTAATGTCCAGGAGATGTTTTATTAAGTCACCCAAACATCTGATCTGACTGCAGTTTCATAAAATCTACAGTCTACTTTGAGTTCTGTGTACATACATGTATTAAGATGGCATAGTTCGCTGTACCATAGTTGATAGTTGTGGTAACTGTACTCTAAAGACGTCTCAGATCTCAAGCAGAGAGATTCATTTTCTTAATGTATGCACAGGAAATGAAAGTCATTGTGAAAACGGGCAAAGTCATTGGGGAGAGGAGAGCAGTAATGATATCCTCAGATGTTTTCTTCAGACTCAAAGTTGGGGTAAAGCTGAGACAGTAACAGTATCAATATTTCTGGAATGGCACATATTGTTGCTGAAAAGCTATCTTCTCTCTATTAGGACTTAATCGAGAGTAAAATTGTCTCATCTGAAATATTTGGACTGTATTCTTCTTTCATATCAGTAAAATCGTCTCTTTGATTCAGGAGTATGATTGAGGACCTGAAGTGTCTCATCTCATTGTCTCAAAGCTCTTTCAGAATTGTCTGCTGTCTTCCTTTGATGAAGGGCGAGTGTTCTTGATCTAGTCGAGATACAGACGGCGCTCCATGAAAAATACATGGTGCTCAACAGACTTCTGATAGTTTTCTGTTTGAAAGCAGTACAGACAAACGGAGAGTGATGGTGGTGGAATGATAGGTCTGACTGCTAGAGAGCAAGAAATCATGGCAATAATTTCAACCCACTGATACGGCCACCATGTTACAGGTGGCAATCAAATGCTTTGTTGCTAATCAATCAAACAAGAAGTGTTTCAGTACACATTGTACACCACTAATGACATCTTGCATCGTCCCTCCCCACCAGGGCCTATTGCATGCTGGGATGGCACTGTAGTATTGTTGCATCTCCCAGTAGATTACTGAGTATTCAGTAAAAGCTCTGTCTTCATGTTGACACAATATGACAAGCTGTTCTACAGAGCGCCAATGTGGGGGGAAATGCCCAGTTACCATGCGAGACTAATACTGCGGCCCACTCAGAAAAAGGGTTTTTCTTCATGTTTATTTGACATATTTGGGTCTCCACTGCGGAGAAACATCAAAAGCTAAATCGCATCTGCAAATCTAGATTATAAAACCAGTCAATAATCTCAACTCAATGGATATGCTTCAGCATCTCCCATATACCTCAATATTTTGTCTTTTTCATAGTTATTCTTGTCCAAACTGTGTTCCTGGATATTTTTCACCCCTACTACAGTACTGTTATCTAAATAAAAACAAAAAAGGGAAAATATTTGGTTGCTAATATTCACAACATTTACTATATTAATTATATTATCCCCACTTTCCTCCAAAAACAAGGGATGATGGTAAAAAAAATAAAAAATAAAGATTGGTTGCTGATTGGTTGCTTGATGAGGACCTAGAACCCATATAAATCTATCCAGGGACAGACAGATACTAATATATCTTTAAAGAATGAGGAAGCTGATTGGATCTGACTTGTCCTTTTGTCCCACACATACACTTTTCCCTATTTCCTCAGGGCTAATAGGACCAGTCATTTCAGACAAAGAGGTTACCTCCGCTCTGGGGGTTGAGCCAGATAGAGAACGCATTATTCTATGTCAACAAACCTCGGGGAGGGGGTTGCCTTAAGCTAACCAAACCTGGCAACCTTTTGCATTTAAATGTCTCAACTCCAAACAAAAGAGATCAATATTTGTGAATTTGGAGTTAGATGGATTTGTCACTAAATGCAAGATGATATATCTACTGAGCTTACATTGCAGGGATGTGCACGAAGAAACCAACATGAAACTGTTATGGCTTTAAGACTTGGCAAGCATGCTCAGACGCACAAATACTTTAACGAGACAGTGCTCTGAGACATTTTAATGACCACCTCATACTCCATAAACATACCGTGCCAGACCTGGGCCTAGGCCAGGAATGTGCTCTGTTTACTGTAGATTGAGATGTGGTGGCTGTTCTGACCAACCTGCCTTTATGACATGATATCCAGCGTTTCTTATCTGATGGGATGTCACGGTCGGAGTGTTCTGCTATCTCAGGGTGAGGAGGTACTCTGCTCCAGAAGCTGTGCTTTTGATGGAGAGATAAGTAGGGAACACATTTCATCAACTGCACAGTGGCCAAGGGAGATACCACAGGTGGAAGAGAGACATTTTAGTGGCGCTGCTTATCTGTAATACTATCTTTAAAGTATCTGTATAAAGTATACTATCTGTATTATAACTATCTGTACTAACATTTATGGCTCTGTGGTTTCCAAATGAAAAATGACTCGTAATAGTATTATGTTGCATTACATTACAGTCATTTAGCAGACCCTTTATAATTGCATTTAACGTAGGAAAAGCCAATGTACTACTACTTGCCAGAACTCCCAAGTGCATCTCCTTTCTAAAACAAGTAACTAAGAGTCTAATCTAGTGCTGAAGGCAAAGAATGCAAGAATAGCAATCTAAAATACAATAGGTGCTTAAGAGGGAGGATCGTTGTAGTTCTTGAAGAGGTGAGTTTTGAGCCTGCAACGAAAGATGGGCAGCGACTCTGCTGTCCTGACGTCAGTGGGCAGTTCATTCGCCCACTGCGGGGCCAGGACAGAGAAGAGCCGTGACCGCGTCGATCGACTGCAGGGGCCTCGGAGTGACGGGGCAACCAGTCACCCCGAGGTAGCAGGGCATAGCAGTCGGGATGTGGTTTAGGGTTTGACCATGGCCTGGAGGTAGGAGGGAGCTGTTCCTTTCATTGTCCTGTAGGCTAGTGCCAGAGTTTTTAACTGGATGTGAGCCGTTACAGGGAGCCAGTGTAGAGAACGGAGAAGGGAAGTTGTGTGGGAGAACTTTAGTAGAACATTTGAATCAAATCTGCTGCTTGGCAAACCTCTTCCTTGTCCAGGTGTAAACGTGTTGCATCACCGTCAGAGACACGGCGCATTTCCTGTGTCATTCTGTTCCTGTGCTAAGGTGTACCCTAGTTCTCCCTAACAGGTCCTGGATGTTCTCACACCCCTCCAACACTAACACACTGCTAACGGGTTGCCTTGACAGCAACTCTTGTGTGATTTATAAATTGACTGCACTTCTATAGGGCTTTTATCCAAAGCGTTTTATAATGGCCTCTCATTCCCCCTCTCACACACCGATGGCGGCAGCTGCCATGCAAGGTGCTAGCCTGCTCATGGTGAGCAATTTGGGGTCCAGCGTCTTTGCCCAAAGACACTTCGACATGTCAGGACTCAAGCGGGATTCAAACCGCCGACCCTACTGTCATTGGACGACCCGCTCTACCACTGAGCCACAGCCATGCCAGAGAGCGTTATTCAAGTTGTTATGAACATCAGGTAGTTATGGTAACTTACTTAAAGCTCATCGTTTTATTATGGTTACTCTCCTGAAATACCTAGGTTCATCAGAAGTATAATACTCTGTAAGCTTAATGTGCACCCTGGTAAAGAGGCAGCTGTTCTGTGAATTACTCCCTGTCAGTCTCACATCAAGCACATATTTCCTGTGTTCGCAGCGCTGATTGAAATTCTTCCCTCATCTAAGAGCGCGCCGGGTCCACGGTTGTCGTGCTGAGTCAATAATGTCAGCGATGAGCGGCGGACCACCCACCTCCGCATCAAGAGAGAGACCCTGTGGTGCTCGCTGTCAAATCCCACACTCTCAAGGTCGTTGATTTATCACTCGTTCAACCTGATATCTTGTGCTGCGGTTCATATTAATCTGTTACTGTACCTATTCCCTTATCCCCCAGGATAAGAAGCTTGTAACGCAACATGAATTTTATTAGCTCAGAGTAACATTCACTTTTCTGAACTTCATTATATTATATTTATATTATATTTATTATATTACATGTGATTCAGTGCGTGATGTGGTACAGTATCAGTGTGTGATGTGGTATGAGTTGACCCAGCTGGAGGTAGAGGAGGGGAAGACACTGCTGATGGCCATGGTTTCATTCAGCTGCTCTCTGGTCTTCACTCCACTCCCACAGAGCACCGGATTCCCTGTAGCCAGATGCTGAAATACAGTGTAATCATAAATAATACAGTATAATCATGAGCCCAGTCAGGAATTTGCATCAAGGTCCCTTCCTGAAAGGCACTATGTTTGAAGGCAATGTGTTTGTCATCTCGATCCGTTGTACGTAAAATGTTCCACATCCTTGTGCCTGTGTGTGTGAGTGCATGCCTGTGCATTTGTGTATATCAGAATGAGTGTGTGTGTGTGTGTGTCCCTGCATGTGTGTGTTCATGCATGAGTGTGTGTAATGTATTTTAGTCTCTGCTGGTTCCGTGTTTTCAAACTGTTTCAGAGGAGGATGAAGAAGAGACTGCAGTCCAATTTAGCCCTGCACTAGAGCATTCTGGGAGCTGCACTAGAGCATTATGGGAGCTGCACTAGAGCATTCTGGGAGCTGCACTAGAGCATTATGGGAGCTGCACTAGAGCAGTCTGGGAGCTGCACTAGAGCATTATGGGAGCTGCACTAGAGCATTCTGGGAGCTGCACTAGTGCATCCTGGGAGCTGCACTAGAGCATTCTGGGAGCAGCACTAGTGCATCCTGGGAGCTGCACTAGAGCATTCTGGGAGCAGCACTAGTGCATCCTGGGAGCTGCACTAGATCATTCTGGGAGAAGCACTAGTGCATCCTGGGAGCTGCACTAGAGCATTATGGGAGCTGCACTAGTGCATCCTGGGAGCTGCACTAGAGCATTCTGGGAGCAAGGGTGGGGGACGGGACCAGAGCTGGAGGGCTGCACTCCAGAGGAACTGTGCGATGGTGGAACACCGCTGCGTCCCAGATGAACCAGGATACTGCTTTAATCATGGAGGACATTATGAGCGGTGTTGAAACGCTCCGGGCTGTTGTTGGCAGGAAGTGCTGGTTCCTGATAACTGAGGGGCTGTTGAATCACCTCCACTCCACCTGACAGCTTTATGAGGGAACTAGAAGCTCCAAAGGGAGTAAACTTCTCTATATACAGTATATTCACTGTGATCTTTAATTCCATGAAACCTATTCAAGTAGAGCATGAAGCATAATTATGGGGATTAGCAGACTTGCACATGGTATTTGCACTACGTATTTTTTTTTATTTTTTTAAAGCTTGTTATTTAACCTTGTTCCGTGAAAAATATTTGAGGATTGGGCTTATGTAAATATCATTCTATCCCTCTAGCACTCTTCTCTGTCATGTCTAGAGACATCGGGGCGTGTCTTTCTGGGATTGTTTTCTCTTCAGCCCAAACTGAATATTTCCCCGTTCCCTCAGCCAACAGCTATTCAGCAGGGAGCTCTTTGTCAGGATCCATTCACACTCCCCTCCTGATGGAATTTGAGCATCGGGCCTAACCCTGCCTTCATCCATTCTAACCCCGCCTTCATCCATTCCAACCCTCCGTTCGGCCATTTTGCTGACTGTGGTAAATCTTTATGAAAGCAGCTCTATGCGGAACATCTGCTCACCAAATCTGAAAGCTTGGCTTGACAGCGGGGCTTGAGAAGCAAGATGCATAAGGTGATGGGGTACACACCCCTAGCTGCCATTGTTAGAAAAGTGCAAACTATAGTTCATATGTCCTCGTTTGTCATTTTAACACATTGTTGTCTGTCTGTTAGCTCTTAGCTGCCATTAAAACTGAATTAGGGTGAAGATATCTGCAATTAAACATTTTTCTCAGTCAGTGGGAATTGCGGTGTAATGTTTTAATGGGTTCTGCAATGGGGTGTGAAATTGCAAGCTGGTAGTTTAAGCTCCATCATTATACCATTTTAGCCCATAAAACTCCCACTGGCAATTCGGTTTTCATATCAGCGCTACTCAATGTGCCACTGATACAGAAGAAATGAGAGAGATTAATGGGCATCAATACGAAGACACTTTATAGCATCACATCACAAGTGCTGTGTCCACAGTATTTCTAGGTGGCATAATCTTTTCACTGATGAGAAACTTGAAGCAAGCGTGTGGGAAGCTACAGCAGCTGTGATGCAACAATCTTGTTCTGAATATAACTACTGAGTAAAAAGTTGGGGGTAGTGCGGTATTATTATCACCGATGTATTACATGAAGGACATGGACTTGCATGCTTTCAAAAGTCGAATTGCTTTTATTATATTTTTTAAAAGCCAGCTGTCGTGGTAACATTATGTTTGCTGTTGCAGAAAATCTGCCATCTCCTCTACGGTAGATCCTGCACCAGCAATATCCCTCCCTCACAAACTATAAACTACAGGTGGACATTATGAGATGAGGACACAAAGCACCACAACACTCACACGACCCTGACAAAATGGCTGCTCTACGACTTGCGTTAAACGAGCTGAGCAATGATTTACCTAATATACTTTAATTCAATGACACAGATCGCTGATCTCCTCAGCGCTTGTCCAAGGCTGTGGGAATCACTGTCCCGACAAATACTGGAGCAGAAATATATTGTCCATATAAAAAAGCTAAGTGGAGGATTATCCAGTGACCTTTTGCTTGTTCCTGATTCAATTCCCTGCACCCAGGGAAAAAGTGTTTTGTATGATTGCCGCAACTATTATACAGTTTGTAGAACATCTGCTCTGTATTTTGCCGGTTGGCACCCCAGTAAGGCATGATTCGTGTAATCAAGGTAACAGTCTCCCTTTCAAGCCTGTCTGTTTTTCTTTGCATGTTCACAGACACCTCACACATAACTACACCATTTGAACAAACACCAAAAAATGTTTATCCAGTCAGAGGAAAACATAATGAGCATAACTCTCTAGATGCTGCTTCGGTAATTGCTACATAGCACAAGTAAGAAGCTGATCCCGCCAGTCGAAAGGCCCAGGGAGCGGTGATGAACAGGAATGGGGTTTGTAGGACAGGCGAGGGATAGGTCAGAGGTCAGGTTCACCCAGAGTGCACCACATGCAGCGTGCTGGCAGAGAGAGAGCGTAACAGCCTTTAGCGAAGTCGCCGCTCTGATAACCACGGCGACATGAAAAGCCGATAGAGCAGGAAGTCTCTCCCGTCTTCACTAACTCGGGGACAGATCTTATCTGGTTCACTTCTCACCAAGATGTCTGATCGTGTGAAGGGAAAAGGCGTACGGTGCTAGGACTGATCACGCTAACAGGACTGCAGAAAACACAAGAGGGGCGGCTGTAGCTCAGTTGGTAGAGCGGGTAGTTCAGTGATCGAAGGGTCAGTGGTTCGAATCCCAGCTCCAACTGTCCACATGTCAAAGTGTCCTTGAGCAAGACACCTAACCCCAAATGAGCAGGTTAGCACCTTGCATGGCAGCTACCGTGAATGTGTGTGTGAATTGTAAAGCGCTTTGAGTGCTGCTAAGGTGGAAAAGCGCTATATAAGTGCAGTCCATTTACCATTTACAAGAAATATTGCACTTCAGTTAAATGAATACACCACTAAAGCATCAAGGATAGGCTTACGCATTTATAAGCATAAAACCATACACCTTCGGGACTACAATGGTAAAATGACAGCTCTGAAATAAACCTCTCGGTCTATGTTTTCAAATGAAACTTCATATAAATTGAACTGACTAATTGGAAAGCAAATGAATCATGAAAGTCATGAAAAACAGAATGGTGATACAACACGCGACATGCAGAGTTCTGTTCAACAGCACAAACGTTACAGGGGGTTACACACTGACTCCCAGATGCTACTGAACAGTTTACTAAACTAGCAGGTCATATCCACCACGATGTCCCCCTAAAATGTCTTCTGAAAACAGACCATCTGAGCGCAGACTGTAGATCCACAACTGTGGCCCCTAGAGCTTTTCCAGCCCTGTACACGTTCTCCACCATCACAGTAGTCTCCTTTGAGTCTTTTCACTGGACTTTACACAAGATGTCCTCCATAATTTGAGTATTTTCCCCGATGATGAGCACGGCTTGTTTGAGCCATTCACTTTGTGGCAACCGACAGTTGCCACAAAATGAACAGTGTTCATAGTGAAGTAAAACAAGTCCAATTATTCCTTGTTTTTCTCCCACGTCATTCGGCTGGGAGGAATCATGATACCGCAAGTCATTTTTACACGTCAAAAGCATCTCTGCTTCCGTACTGTGTTGGGAGCCAAAGGGTAAGAACTGACTTTCCAAATTCTCAATAGTGCACAAAGCTCCACATACTGCAGTCTGTATATCTCCTTCACCACGGTCCTCCAACGCAAGTCTCCCATCCAAGTCCAATTGCATAGTCTCTCTAGCCAGCTGATCCAGAGTCTCTGCGGTTGGCCAGGTACAGGCGACCCTAAGACAACCGTCCAATCACATGAGAGTGCAGGTCTTGGCTTTGGTCTTCTGGAAGTCGGAGACCACGGTGGGGGGTCCGTGGGTGCCTGCTCGGCTGTGGGAGGTGGAGATCCTCTTGGTGGACCTGGACTTGCTGCGTTTGACGTTCTTGTTGTTCTTGTTGACGCAGGCCAGCGTGGCCACGTGGAAGATGTCCCTCACGCTGTTCTCTGACTGCAGGGAGGAACACTCGATGTAGGGGGCGCTCAGCTGCTTGGCCGTGTTGGAGCCCTGGGAGAGAAGAGAGGGAACAGGTCAGTCTGGAGGTCAGGGTTCAGATGGGGGTTCCAACCCTTATGGAGGTAGATTACAGGCCCGTATTATTGAGTAAGACAGAGACCACTGTCTGGACATGTATAACTAACTGACACTTTGGGAAAAACCTTGCCTGGTTTAATTGCCTCCAGTACTTTAGAAAACATGAATTGGCAGTGCAGTAGACTTAACATATATTTAAGCAATAAACCACGAGAGGCCGTGTGTTATAGTGATTTTATAACAGCTAGGGGGCGTTGTTAGGCACGACTAGCTGTTATAAAATCACTATAACACACGGCCTTGAGTGGTTTATTGCTTTTATACAACGGTTACTACAGCCATTAGTGTAAAATAAACACACAGCAATGTAAAATATTAACATTTATTCAAAACGAAGCATCATTCCCTCAATTCCGCCAAGGGAATTAGTTCCCCTAACAAAAGGGGGACAACAACTAGAATGCATTGGATCAAATGGGAGGCGCATTAATACTGAAAATGGAATGATATCCGGTCCCAGGTGTGTGTTACAAAGTATTTTAACACGGCTTCCAGCCAATCAGAATCAAGAACCAGAACTCACCGTTATATAATATATGTATATAATACATATCAGCATTCAGTGAGGCCTAGTGATAGCAAAGCCACAACGCCTACCTGGTCATATGACACTGGAGTGATTGATTGATTGATTGATTGATTGATTGATTGATTGATTGATTGATTGATTGATTGATTGATTGATTGATTGATTGATTGATTGATTGATTGATTGATTGATTGATTGATTGAAGGCCTACCTGGTCATATGACACTGGCGTCTGTCTGCTGTGGGACCTGGTGAAGAGGTCCGTGCGCAGGTCAGACTTGCAGCCCACCAGCAGCATCTTGGTGTTGGGACAGAACTCCTGGACCTCCCCTCTCCACTGGAGGAGCAACAGTACAGAGAGAAGGATGAGTGTTCGGACTGGGGTTGTCGGAGTGTGTGTGTGTGTGTGTGTGTGTGCGTGTGGGTGCATGCTAATTCACTGGAGCTCATTGTGATTGATGAGGACCACAGTGAAGTGTTCCGGATGGAAGTAGGCTGAACTTTTGATTCTAGTTTAGAAGAACTGTTTCTTTCTAAACAACCAGCCACTGGTGCAGTCATTATACAGCTAGCACACAAGTGGCAGCTAATTGTGTTTATATTTGGCAGCCTGGGCCATGTCCATAGGTTAGTAGCCAGAGGCCTAAGGATTATGGGGTTGATCAAGTGTGAATCAAGGCAGAATGCTGAATATTGCTCAATCTCCTCTATTATTGGCAGCCGCTGCATTTGGAGGAGGTTTTCTTTACCCATAACTCCCCTGGTGTTAGTGGTATTTTCTGTATGTTTACTGTACATCACTACTGTGTATATTACACCATCAAGATATATGTGTGTGTGTGTACAGTATGTATGTGAATGTAAGCATATTGAGTTCATCCTAGAAACTTGTATCCATGAAATGTGACACATGTTAAACAACCCAACCCAACATGACAGCAATGGAATTATATTGAGGCCCCTGCCATGCATTTCAGATTTCAGAAAACATGGACCGAAATGAAGAATTAAAATGTGTAGGTGTGTGTGTGTGTGTGTGTGTGTGCGTGCGTGTACATGCCAGGGAGAAACAGGCTGATTATGTTGTCTAGTATTACTCCCTCTCTCTCTCTCTCTCTCTCTCTCTCTCTCTCTCTCCCCCCCTCCCTCTCTCTCTCTCTCTCTCTCCCCCCCCCTCCCTCTCTCCCTCTCTCTCTCTCTTCCCCCCCCCCTCTCTCTCTCCCTCTCTCTCTCTATCTCTGCTCACTAGACCACACTCCTCTCAGTTGGCCCAATACTGAGACTCAGTCACATCACAGGTCAAAGGTCACCCTGTGTACAACAGCCATGTCTGGGTGAGACACCGCTTGGACACTCAGCCTCACATGATCGTCTGAGGTTCCAGCCCCCCCCCGTCTCCCTCTCCCAATGGTTCAGCCCAAGCTGTCTGTTAACCATACTTTTCCATGGACACTTGACCCAGTAACACAAAGCTGGGTCTTTTCAGAGAGGGTCAAGGGACTGTGTGAACATGTAAGGGGACCAGAACACATCCTGCTCTGACTGAAAGGGGGAAAGCCAGTTGATGCAGCTTCCAGGACATATACAGTAGCTTCCAGGACATATACAGTACCAAGCCCATCAGGTCACTCACCTTCTTCAACACACTGTCCAGGGTCTCCGGTCGGCTGATGTCAAAACAGATGAGGACCGCATCAGAGTCCGGGTAGGACAGAGGACGCACGTTGTCATAGTACGGAGACCCTGTAATTCAGAAAAATCTACATGAAGCCACTTACTAGGGTACCATAAAACAAAAAGAGACTATTACAAGAGACTGTTTTATTTTTATTTATTTTTAATTTTTAAATAAAACTTCAATCCTAGAAAGAAAACTTTAAAACTTGAGCAATGTTGTTGTTCATCCCGTTTATGAGTCATCATGGAGTATGACTTCCAGGACTCGGAGTTCTAGAGGGAAACATGTCCCCTTCCAGCTCCACAGACCCTCTGACTCACACAGTCACGCTGGTATTTACAGACACAAGCTGGTCTGCCTACAGCTGTTTCCATTCCAACACACGGAATCCTCCTGCAAAACACGCACGCAAACGGCGAGCGCTACACGATCTGAAAAGCTCCCCCTTGAGCGTTTTCCTTGAGAGCGGCGCTGTGGAATGTGCCGTGGCCTCGGGCCGCCGTGGAAGGTTCCGGATCACATTGCAATCCAGGTAGAGACAAGGAAACCTGCAGCGATGTCCTGGAAACCTCTCTATTGTCCCTGTGTGAGGAATGAGCCGGGAGATTATTTGGTTTCCCAGGCGGGGGTGGTCTAGGGGTTCGGCCCCTCCCTACCCACAGGTGATGAGTTGGCTGCCTCTCTGCTGGTAGCGTACCACACAGGCACTCTACCCTGCTTTCACACAGCCTCCTGTAACATTAGAGCAATTCACTTTCAAAGGGAAAAGGTTGTGCCATTTTTCTAAGCCAAAGGGCTTTTTCCATTGAATTCAAAGGCGTATAGAATAACCCAGCTTACTGAATTGCGCCATTGAATCAAAAGAATGCAGAGGTAAGTATGCTATTTCATTTCATTACCGAAAGTCATAACAATCACTTTTGAAAGTGACTTTGTAACCCCCACAAGCCAAAAATATTTTCATACACAAATGGAAGCCAGATGGTAAACCCTATATACCCAACATGCCAGTGACACTGTCACTCTTCTGCAGTTTTCACTTCCATTTAGCTAAACACAAATAAGCCCAGTCAGAATTCTCAGGAGGGCCCGTGGGGGGTCCGTGGGGGTCCCGGTGAGGCCCGTTTGGACACGGCCGCGCTGCTGAACACGTGTTGGGCTCCGACACCCTGCTGAACATGTGCTGGGCTCGGACAACCATCCCGGCACGTTTTTCCATGAACGAATCCACACGGCCAGATGTAAACAATGATGACATATCTTCACGTTTAGCGAGTCGGGTTTCTCATGTTAAACAAACAGCGCACAGCGTTCTATTTTCACAGCCTGGTCTTTAAAACGTCTCCACCGCCACGCAGGAGGGGTTTGGGAATGCCTGCCCCTGGAATGAAGGTTTTCCACGGGAACATTAAAATGGTATTTCAAAATGGAGTGGATGAAAATGGGGGAACGTCCAGAAACTGGAGAGACTGCGACAAATGGACATTGTGACGCCGTGTGGAAAAGAAGGAGATCTTAGAACCTGAATCCCTAAAATGTAATGAGTGGTAATGTTCAAATGATGATCTCACCAGACAGAGGCTCTCATTGCTTTTCATAGAGTAAAGAGTTTATTCATAGGTAAATTGGGTTGAGTTAAAATGGCGGGGGGGGGGTGGGGGGTGCCTCCTACCCACAGCAATGATCTCCCTATAGCACGGGGGGGGGGGGGGGGGGACCTGTATTTCTAATGACCTTCCAGCAAACTGGGTCACAGAGCTATTCTCAGGTGCCATTGCTCATGCATGGCGCTCCAGAAAGCTCCAGTATAATGAGCAGGGTTGTGATGGTGAGGGGACCAGACAGGAACTCCAGCGTTAGCCCGCATCATCATGAGGTCACTCGATGACATCACCAGGAGAGGACACCTGAAGAACACCGTGATGTCATCACATCTAGGGTTGCAAATTTCAAGGAATTTCATTAATCGATAACTGTTAACCTTAACAAACGATAGTCGATTCATTGATAAGAACGTCCTGCGCTGGACTGCGCTTTGCTCGCTTCATTTTTGTGTCTTCTGTTGTGTTGTTGAAATTTTCCGGCATCCCAATTAGCCTTCACTACATGGCGTGGCGCCCTCATGTGCAGTCAGACCTTAAATCATGATTACATTTCACGCAACTCCCGTTGAAAACATTCATTCAAAAAAAAGAAAGAAGCTCCATTCCATTAACAAACAATTAATCGAGTAACCAAATCTTACTCAAGTAAATTCTTATCGGCAATGAATCGATAGTCGATTAACTGTTAACATCCCTAATCACATCACATTCCTATCGGAGGAGATGAACCCACAGAAGCAGGTATATTATAATGTGTTGAGGTGGGGTTGAGAGATTGGTGAGTTCTGTCTCTGAAGAGCATCCAGGTACGAGTGTGACTCTGTGAACTTGATACCCACACGGGACTCGTTATGTGATAATAATAAACAACGCAGACATCACTGAATGGCCCACAAGGTTATCATAACAATCCAGCTTCATCACATTACTGTTATGACAAGAGATTAGGACTGCCGGTGGAATGCCTCACTAGCGGGCCTGCCCTGGTGTGAGTGTGTGTGTGTGTGTGTGTGTGTGTGTGTGTGTGTGTGTGTGTGTGTGGGGGGGGGGGGGGATGAGCTCCGGTTTAATCACTGAGCCGTGTCCTAGCCGGACCTAAGGGACGACACAGTCAGCTGAGAGGTCACAGAGGCAGCCCGAAAACACTCCCCCGCCCCCTCTACACGCCCTTCTCCACCCCACTCAGGCAGCTCCGAGGCTGGGCACCTGGCAGGCTGCAGCTGGGGGTGGGTGGAGTTCTGGGTGGAGGTCTAAGTGGGGGCTGGCCCAGTCCCATAGCCAGGAAGCTCAGAGTGGGTGGAGGTCTGGGTGGAGGTCTGGGTGGGGGCTGGCCCAGTCCCATAGCCAGGCAGCTGGGGGTAGATGGAGGTCTGGGTGGGGGCTGGCCCAGTCCCCTAGCCAGGCAGCTCAGGGTGGGTGGAGGTCTGGGTGGAGGTCTGGGTGGGGGCTGGCCCAGTCCCATAGCCAGGAAGCTCAGGGTGGGTGGAGGTCTGGGTGGGGGCTGGCCCAGTACCATAGCCAGGCAGCTCAGGGTGGGTGGAGGTCTGGGTGGAGGTCTGGGTGGGGGCTGGCCCAGTCCCGTAGCCAGGCATCTCAGGGTGAGTGGAGGTCTGGGTGGAGGCTGGCCCATTCCCTTAGCCAGGCATCTCAGAGTGGGTGGTGGGGCCTGGGTGGGGGCTAGCCCATGGCAGCAGTAGGGGGGCTGGGTGGGTGTTAGCCCAGTCCTCCAGCCAGCCTGGAGGAGGTAATTACCTCCAGACCTGGGGCTGGAGATCCCCCTGGAGATTGCCCTGGGTATGTGGGAGGGGGAGAGCTTTTCTAAAACAAGTAATGTGAGAGGACTGGCCTGCCCAAGCATTTAGAGTGAACATTTGTACTTGTTGGCCATCAAACAATGCCTCCCATTGCTACCCTTATTCAGCCTTGCACTGCTCATAGACAGCTATAAAATAAGTTATACATAGTTTTAGTCTCATCATTTATCAAGACTTTTATTTTTATTCCGAGTAAACCGCTGTTGGTATGCCCCTATGAATGCGTGACATTGTGGGGAATGTGGGCTATAAGATGTGGGTGGGATGAGACGGTTCTGACAGTATCAACCCATTGCTTGTTTCCTTTGCGCATTCCAGACAGACAGCGTCAGGATCTTGAACTGGGCTGTTAGCCTACAGTAAACCGCTCGTTTGCGTAATCTTTCAAATCACCAATTCCAGGCTTTAATCGCGCTGTAGAAGGCTACAGGCTGATGCGCATAGATTTGTAATAGGTTGCATTGTGTATTTGAGTTAGTTATTTTTGCGCAGATGTCTTACCTGAAGTGTCCCAAAGCCGCAGTTCAACTCTCTGCATATCGATTTCAAAACTGGCCGTGTAGTTCTCAAACACCGTGGGAACGTAACCCTACGGACACATGGGGATTCCATTAGGACATCTGTCGTTGGCGTGGATTTTACGCGCAGTAATCACCTCGTTATCTACACCCATAATGATAAATTGTTACTTACCTCCGGAAAGCAATCCTTGGCAAACACATTTAATAAAGCGGTTTTCCCACATTGACTATCCCCGACGACCACTATTTTACATTTGATCCCTGAGTTTGAATCCATTCTGTGACAGGGTGGAAACGCGATTATTCCTCTAGACTATTGTTGTTGCTGTTGTTTTTTGGTGTTTTTAAAATCTGAAATTAGCTCACAAGAGATCCCACAAAACAGAAAGTCCAATGTTCAGTTACTCCTACATCCCATCACTTGACACGATTCCAAATGATGGAACTGCTCCGGCTGCTGAGGATTTCTTTTTCCAGAGATCCGTCTGTCTGGAGCGCCAGATCTCAACTTTTAAAATGTAAAAAGAAAAGTTTTAATAAGGTAGTTGATCCTTGGGTACTCTAATGGGTTAGAGGGGGATAAATCTTCCTCTCAGCTCTGGTTTACCCTCTCAGACGCGCAGACTTGGAGAACGGTCACCGACTGTTTGAGGACAGTTCTTGGATACTCCTATTTCAAGTCAGAGGGCGTTGCGCAACACTACAGAACTGCGATCCAGAGATGGGCTAGCCCACTAAATTAGACATTTCACCAAAACGACGTTATTTATGAATGTTTTCAATATGACGTTATTGTGATCTAATCGCTATGGCTAGCCTACTCAATAACAGAATGCGCAAACAACATTTTTTTTTGCAGATGGTAGCCTGTCGGTTGTGACCTTTTTAATTCATTTCTAAAATGATTTGTCTCACAGTTTCATGGTTAAATTGTGTATTTTAGCTTATTTGTACTGCATGAGCAACACTTTATTTTTGCACTGGTTTGCTGTGAGCATTGCGGCTGTTCTCTTCCATGTGACAACGCAGTGACCTTGAGGAAGCTAGGCGACAGAGGCTGGCGAGGGGACATGCTGTCACGGGAGATCCTCAGTTGTCTTAGAGCAACTCAACAGGGATCTTGGCAGAGCTTAATCCAGACCTGAGAAGAATTAGAATCAGCCCGGGGACATACGAGCCTACTGTAAGACAGTAGAACACTTGTGGTGATGGAGTTTTACCTTTGCACTTAACTGGAATAGATTCATGAGATTACAAAAAGATGATGTAATTATATAGAGTAAATCCAGTTTATTCAGGATTATTGGATATGAACGGAATGACCCACGCAGAGTCAGCTGGATGAGAACGAGTTCAAATGTTACTTCTTGGAGAAAGCTATGACTCAAGCATTCCGTCTGAATGATTTTCTGTCAGGAGCAGCGTAGGCCTGCCAAGATTCAGCACTTTTACATTTCTTCCTCCTTCAGAGACTATCTTTTGTGTGGTCAGAGCAGCGCTTTGTCATCCAGCACACAGGACTTATGAGACCGGTCAGTCTTTGCCATGCGTGACCTAGAAAAGGCGCCTCTGTGAGATGACCTCTCTCGGGGGAAATGGACAAAAGACGGAAGAGACAGTTGATGTCTTGGAGACAGATATTCGATTAGCCAAAATGTGGGTTTTCTTGTGACTCACCCTCATTCAGTGTCAACAAGCCCATGGGTAACACTTTACAATAAGGTAGGCCTACACAAAAAAGAGTAGTTACTGAGTAACTACTGATGAACCAATGATGAGTTCCTGATTAGTTCCTGATTAACTCCTTCTCCTGATTAACTTCCTGATTAGTTAATGAGTAGTTACTGATGGGCCTTAAGGGGACTACTGCTGTAGTCCCATCAGTAACTACTCATTAAGTCTCAGAGTTAATCAGGAACTACTCATTAACTAATCATTGGTTCATCAGTAGTTACTCAATAACTACTTATTTTTTTGTGTACCTTATTGTAAAGTGTTACCGAAGTCTTTTGTTTACACCTCAGCTTTGAACATACCTGTATTGTATTATATTGGTGCGCGCCATGCTTGCGCTGTCCTCTGCAGGATGGGGCATCGCGTTGGAACGTGATCTATGGGGTGCGCTGAGCACGAGGCCTCGCCCTGCAAGCGGATCTGGGCCATATATGGGCCGGAACTAAGCCACAAGGGCCAGATCTGGCCTGTATATGGCCCAGATCCGCTTGCTATCTGGGGAGGATTGTGCCGTAGCGATATGGAATCGTACTGGTGTAAGCCACAGCTATTCTGAAGTCCACTGTTTGGCAACTCGTTTTTGGCCCTGACCACAAGCACTTATCATATTACCTTGCTTTCTCAGCTGGAGGAATGGGTTTGGTATGAAAGTCTTCCCGGATTTGGGACAAGAAAGGAATTTCAACAGTTAGAGTTTCGTACGAGAGAGAGAAAAAAAGCATTTTTATCATAAGAGAAATGAGAAATTCTTAACGAAGACACAACAGCTTCCATCACATTATCAGCGACGGACACACTGGTATGCTGCTGTATGAAAACGACTAAATCACATTTCCGAGTGTTGAGATTGTTGGATTGGCACACATCTCCCTCCAAATAAACATGTCACTCTCCCGGCATGGGGGGATTTCTCCTACCGTACGACTGAATAGGACCCAAGACACAGCAGTCTCCTCATATTTACGTTTTCACAAGCCAATAACTGTCATGCACTCTCTAGCGATGAGCACCTGGCCTGTTCCAGATCGTTTGAGGGAATCCACAGCCTGTTGACTGGGAAGGCCGGAAATCGCCGGAAATCACCTGATGATGACATTACAGTGAAAAACATCCCTTTGAGTACAAATCCTTCTGGCTTTGCTTTATTCACCGCACAGTCCAAAGTGCAAAGTCATCATGTGAGAGTTTAACCCTCGCGACAGTACAGTTTTGGGTTCAGGCTTTAGACCTAAGTAGTTGTAGTGTTCAACACAAGGGGAGAATATGTTTGTATCTTTCCCGATGGATTCCGAGTGGTTAGTTCCCATCTGGGTTGAGTTTTCCTAACCGATAGATGTCTTGTGTTTTCTGTTTTCGATTGAAAGTGTGACAGTGGGAGCGGCCGCTCACAGATAAACCGACACATCTGGCTTTGATAAAAACACAGGCACTAGGAACCCTTCCCACCCTCTATTGCTGCAGACCTGCTTCCAATGTCGACTCGCTAAGTACGCAATAATGAAACCGCAGAGGCGGAAGAATGTCAAAGCCAAATGTGAGCATGTGCTGGCATTGTGCTTTGAGCTTTTCTTCCCACAGAAAAACCCTGTCAGTTTGGATTTCGCAGGTGATCGGGAACAGGGAGGGTATGGATAGGCTATCCCAGCAGCCACTGCGTCAGACGAGCGAGGGTCTTTCTTTCTGTCTTTATTCTCTGTTTGATATCTGGACTGAGCCTTTGCTGTAGGGGCCCACCCTCAATAGGCTTCTTTCTGGGGCCAGACAAAGGGCCATGTGCTGACACGGTACCCTCTGACAGACAAAGGCAAGAATAGCCAGACAGATTTCCTCTTTAACCTGTGCTGGGAAGGATGCTGAAAGGACCTCATTCACTGGGCTTCTACAGGAACGGCATGAGTAAGTCGGGTTTGTCTTGCTACACCCAATTACACCCAGTCTTTGGTGGGATTGTACAAGGCAATGTTTATTTTCCTCTGCAGGCATCATTGAAATGGAATAAATGCAGACGGGATAATGAAGGTTTGGCTCCACTGACTTGAGTTGTTTATGTTGTGGATTCCAAGCCAACAGTGGGATATTACTTTCATTACAAAGGGGACACTATTGGAGTTGTGGATTCACAAGATCTACAAAAATGATCATCTTCTTAAGATACACGAATTATAATCACATTTTGAAAGTGTAGTGAATTGTCCTAATAAAAAAAAAATGGCACACTGAAGCTTTTCTCCCCAGCAAACACACAACGTCAGGGAAACGTTCAGATCATGTCTTGATAACGTCCGTCGGTCCAGAACCCCGTTTGTACGTCTGCTGGACCCCTCAATATTCAAACGTCTGGCTTGGACCCCTCTAAGACGTCTGTGGACGTGCAGAACGGGTTCAATATCTGAACGTAAAAAAACAAACATTCATTCTGGCTCCTAATTGGATGTCTTTGGACGTCCGAAAAAGACAGAAAAGACATCTAAAAGACGACTTTTAGACGTGTTTTTGCTCAATGGGTCACATCAAGAAAAACAAACTCCCCTTGTCAAAGTCCTCAACCAGAAAACAATAGCTTGAAAAGTTATTTATATACTTGACAGTGTTCCTTCACGACTGGCCCTGCCTCCAGCATCTGTCTAGCGTCCTGACAGCCATGGGGAGACAAACCGTTGCCTGGTATCAGTGGAAACTGACAGTCTGTATCTCCCTTATCACAGTGCCTTGTGAAATGCCTTGAGAGATCACTGCACTGTAGCTTCAAGTCTTTACATGTGTTTAACTGTTTCCTTGAAGAAAATGATGAGATTATTTAAGCATCTGTAAAGATGTACGGTATGCACACACTTTCTTCCTTGCATACCTTTCTTTCTTTTCCTTTATATGCCCTTTTCTATGCTTTCCAACACATTCACAGCTGAAACTTTCCCTCAGCTCACACTTTTATTCATATTGTCTTGTCTTGTTGTGTTGCTTGTTGATCATGCTAATGTCGTATTGTGTGCTATTGTGTCTCGTGGACGTGTACATGTGCCCTGTTGGTGTTTTGATGGTGTGTGCTAATGCTTTGCTTGATGTGCTTTTAATGTGTTTGTACTGAATTGTCTGTGTTGAAACCCTTTGTGGTCGTCTTGACCAGGGCTCCTTTGTAAAAGAGCTGTCTCAATAGGACTTCCCTGGGAAAATAAAGATTTAATAAAAAAAGTAAAAAAAATTCAGCTCCAATCCAAGCAAGCAGAATGTCAGAGCACTAGTAATGGTTTATTGATCTGTGGAAATAGCTTAAGTGCTTGCACGTGCGCTTATTGTTATGCATTCTAATTTGCGGATTAAACAAATCGTTGAACACAATGACTGTTGTGCGGGGCGGAAAACAACATCCATCACAATTTCCACTCTGAACGAAAGTGGAAACATCGAAAGCGCATAATAACAAATGCATTCTGAGCTTATTTTCCAATCAAGCATCTAAGGTTAAGCTTGTTTTAAAGACTGACAGTGCCACAAGTCTCTGAGGCCCTGTCTGCGGGTGTACGTCTCTTCATGTGTCACCAGACCCGCTGACACCGCGGTGGCGCACAATGCCAGCCGACCAGCCGACCAACCCGCCGGCGAAACGTGTCCCAGCGAGGCTGCGCTGAGATGCAGCCCAGACAGGGAGCAAAACGGATGAAAAATGACATTTCTGTGGCCACACGCCTTCGAGTCCTACCATGCTGTCAGAGCCCATCCCCGTCACTCACACCCGGCTGGGGAGGGCGAGGAGGGGAGCGGGCACGGCCAGACCTTCCAGGCGTCACTTCTGACACCCGCCCCGCCCGCGTGCTGGATTCACAGAGAGAGAGCGTGCAGAGGAAGGCGTGAGGACCGGGGAATGTTTCACATTTTGAACATGGACCATTTTGTCATCTTATTGTGTCGGTGGTCTCTAAAGGTTTCACAGAGATCAATGCCTCCTAAATGACAATACTCATTCTGTCTCTCACATCCACCTCTTCATCAATAACTAGTGACTTCTCCCTTGTAGCCTACGTTGATTGTTCTGCCTCAGATAATTACAATCGTATACGTTAAGGCGCTCTGGGTAGGCCTAGATAATCAGTGAAGGATATGTCTTTTAAATAGCCTAGCTAATCATGCTACCAGGCAGTCATAGTGTCTTGCCATTACCGTTGATGACCCAGGAGATTAAGCTGAAAATACCCAGACGGCCTCGGCCAACTGTGAAGATTTAGTTTCCATGGCAATATCTCTGACGATGTCTGACGAACAAAGAATTGTGTTTTTTCTCCCATGTTGACTTCCAGTCTGATCATACTGTGTTGTGGTGTGTTAATGACTTAGAGAAGACACGACAGGGGTGTGATGTTCGCTTCAGCCGATGAACAGTTAGGTTGCTTGAATCTGAGGTAAAAAATGAATACACACTACCATGAAGGCTCTGTAGCTGCGAGGTAAATGGTAAATAGACTGCACTTATATAGCGCTTTTCCACCTTAGCGGCACTCAAAGCGCTTAACAATGGCCTCTCATTCACCCATTCACACACCAATGGCGGTAGCTGCCATGCAAGGTGCTAACCTGCTCGTTGGGAGCAATTTGGGGTTAGGTGTCTTGCTCAAGGACACTTCGACATGTGGACAGTTGGAGCTGGGATTCGAACCACTGCGACCCGCTCTACCAACTGAGCTAAAGCCGCCCCTAAGGTGGTGAGGTGATGTGTGTGAAGGTAGTTTACGTTGATGTGTGTGATGGCGCAGGTAACGGGGTCCTGGGATGGCACAGAGGATGAGAGAGTCACCCAGGCGTGGAGATATACGAGCTGGTTGTGTTCCTGACAGGTGATCATGCGATGTGTTCTTCTTCTTGGTTTGGGTTGTTTGTTATTGTCCCCCCCCTCCCCGAAAGCTTGGGGCTGAGGGGCTATACTTTTACCACCCCAATCCTGGGTGAGGGGGTCACCAGGGCTATATATCCGGGCACACCTCCAGGAGCCATGTCACCGTTTCGTCATCCATAACCGTCATTCCGTTGGGTGTCCGATACGTCGGACAGTCCTGGATGACGTGGTCTGCGATGTGTTCATGTCACCGGTCACCTCAGCTCTGGATCAGGCTCCAGGGAAAAGCTGGCCTGCAGTTCCATCATAACAAGTTGTCCCCTCCATGGCTGTTGGGCAGTGTGAAAGCATCTGTTGAACCACCGACATTTAAATCCACAGTGAGAAGAGAAGCTTTTCTATATGACAGCAGCTTTAACAGAACCCCCACAAGGCCCAGGGAGCTGTATGCAAGCTGCACGCTACGTACACCAATGCCCTGTCTCCACCAATGCCCTGTCTCCACCAATGCCCTGTCTCCACCAATGCCCTGTCTCCACCAATGCCCTGTCTCCACTAATGCCCTGTCTCCACCAATGCCCTGTCTCCACCAATGCCCTGTCTCCACCAATGCCCTGTCTCCACCAATGCCCTGTCTCCACCAATGCCCTGTCTCCACCAATGCCCTGTCTCCACCAATGCCCTGTCTTCACTTGGACAGTGCAAGACGCTCTGCCCAAATTCTCCACCAATAATTATTACATAACGAGCTATACTCTAGTATTTGGTTCACCGTTTGGCAAAGACATTATGCCATCTTGGTGGGAGGTGGTTTTCAGCACTGCCAAGAATTTGATGTGATACTTTATCTCCTCTTTCAGGAACAGAGATAGTCATTAAGTCGAGATACTGTTGAGATACTGCCTGATCTCGGTGGTCTCAGATAGCCAGGGTAGATCCTGTTAGTAACCCGGCGTCTGGGTCCCAATAACAGTTTGTTCCTCTTATTCCCGAAGCTGAAATGACCAATCGCTCGGCCGTGATTTTCTTTCCCTGGGATGTCGTACAAATAGATGAACTGTCCAACAGCTCTATTCATCTGCCCTGCTTTACTGGAATGAGGGGGTGATTCAGGCAGTTCCTCGAACCTACATCTGGAACCACTTCCATGCGCGCTCCCTGCCATGGGATTAAGTCATACTTAGCTTTGAAACAAAAGAAAAAGTTAAGGGAGGATGTAGGAATCTTGCACAAGCAATGATTGCGCAAGCATAAGATTACCTCCACCCCAGCGGCGGCGCAGGGTGAGAGGTAATGTTTTTTGTGGCGTGTGTTGTTTGGTTAGTTCTTTAGCAGGATTATGCAAAAACTACCAGACCGATTTTTATGAAACTCAGTGGAGGGGTGTAGCATGGGCCACCTTAGAACCCATTCAATTCTAGAGCAGATCTGAATCATGGGGCGGGTCCACGAGCCGCTCAAAACACGGTTGGCCATTCACCTCCATTCATTTTTTTGGACTTCATTTTTTGGGCTCAGGAGCAAAATATTCCCCCCATTCACTGTCAATGGGGGGAATTGAAACGGACATATCTCGACAAGGGAAGGTCACAGAGACACAGGGATAAAGTTTTTGACTTAACGAACGCAGCAGTACCAAACAATGCCCTGCTCGCACGCACATGGTCGCACACAAAGACATCAAATGCATTCATGGGCGGAGGTCTGTGCTCTCTGAGCACCATTTTGTAGTTTAGTGTTTGTTTTTTAAAAGTCAACATATAACATGAAACTGTAGCGAGTGTGCAGCCTCCTGACCTGGTCTGGACAGGTTGAGGGGAGACAGGTGAAGACAGGTGAACAGGACAGGAGACAGGTGAACAGGACAGGAGACAGGTGAACAGGACAGGAGACAGGAGACAGGAGACAGGAGACAGGAGACAGGAGACAGGAGACAGGAGACAGGAGACAGGAGACAGGACAGGAGACAGGTGAACAATGCTGCTCCACTTCAGGCCTTGATCCTGCAATTATGGAGACCATTAAAGAGGATCAGCCACCTATTCTCTCTCTCTCTCTCTCTCTCTCTCTCTCTCTCTCGCTCTCTCTCTCTTTCACTATTGGTCCCTTCTCTCTCTCTCTCTCTCTCTTTTTCACTATTGGTCCCTTCTCTCTCTCCCGCTCTCTCTCTCTCTCTCTCTCTCTCTGAAAACTGAAAGTGTTCCATCTCACCGCGTCGGCGCGTTGCAAAATCACCGGTCAGATCCGGCTTGAAAAGTATCCTGACTGGGGCTTCATTTCCCGGCCTGAATTATCTCCCCAGTCCGGCCCTGCACCCCTCTGTCCATCAACCTCCCTGGCCAGGGGCCAGCCGGGGGGAACATACTACCACAGGTCAGTAAGGGCAGACATCCTGTGGAGAAAAAAAAAAAACGGTTGACCGCAGCACACTAGGGTCATCTCCATGGCAACAAAGCCTCCTGTCGCCGTGGCTCATCAAACAGGAAGTGGTGGAGAAGGGCGTGGTGCATGATGGGGCACGGTGGGTCGAATGACCCGGCACTGGCGCTGGTGCTGTCCCTGTCATTGGGACGGTTCCAGGATTGCCTGTCATGTCATTGGAGGTTGTAGCATTGAGCTAGCCTGTGTTGATTGTGAGTGCTCTTTGTCTTTATCTGCTGATTCTGCTGATTATCTGCTGATTGGCCTGGCTGGAACTCCAACCAAGAAATCACTCTGTATGTGAGCTTTTCCAGACCGTAAACCGCAATTCGAAAATTCAGATTCAAGGGCTGGAGCCAGGCTAACTCCAAACATGAGCAATGTTAAGAATTAGATAGCTGTGATTCTTAACCTTGCCCGATGCGAAAAACTATGTACAGTATAATGACTGCAAAGAGGCAAACCTTTGGCTTATGTACAGTATGAAGCCCTTACACAACAAGCACTACTCTTCTCAAGGTTATCAAGACAAAGCACTTCCTCCCCTCACACTAATGCACTATGGAGTAAACCAGGCGGCCGAGTAGAATGGTTCAATCCTAGAGTTAATTTGACGGTGCTATAGAAAGCAGCGAATCAATCCCAACCCTAACGGAGTTATCACAGACTCTCGCCGCCACCAGCATCCCCGCCGTGTCAGCACATTCGGAGGCCGCCGGTTGGTCAGAAACAAAATAGGTCGTCACTCGAAAGAAATCACAGCACAGATCATTAACTGAGGGAATGAAGTAGGAACACATTTACGCTTTTTTTTTTTTATGCACTAGGAGTCTGTAAAAGGGTCGTTGCACACCTTAAAAAAACCTTTGTCAGGTGCGTAGGATAGTATAGACAATCTGGGTGTGGAGAAAATCCAGCAACATTGACCTTACTGGCAAACTCTTTATTAGAAGACGGGAAAAAAACAACGTTTCGGTGCTTAAACCATCAGGCTGATGAAGGTTTAAGCATTTAAGCACCGAAACATTTTTTTCTGTCTTTTAATAAAGAGTTTGCCAGTGTTGCTGGATCTCCACACCCACAAAATGAACTACAGTAGGACCTCTTTATCTTCTATTTCTCTCCTGGTACTGTACTTTTAAGATGAACAGTGGGGATCCCAGAGATGTTCTCCAGAAGAACTTACAGTTTATTCTTTGTTCTCAGAGTCTTACCATGTTATACTCAGTCACATGTGATATATCACATTTGATATGGAAAGCCACAAACACTCAACATACGCTATACAAGGGTAGGACAGCCAGAGCTCATCACGGTCTACAATAGCTTGTAATATGCCGAGGCGAAGACTAAATTAGCGTTATCCCTATAAACATCTCGCTATGAATCCTCAGTCGAGCTTCGCTTTAGTGAAATCGCTCTCAGTGACAGTAATTGGCCAGAACAAACATGTCTTCATCGGAGCTGCACAGCCCAGGCGATGACAAGTGACAGGAAATTAGAGAGCTGGGGACAAAAGCAGCCACTATGTCCATACGAGCAGATGTGTGTGCTATTCATCTCCTGGTCCTCCCACATCCCTCCACATGTCCACACCATCCTCATCCCGTCCTGGTCCCCGGGCTGCGCTTTCAGGCGCTGACATCCGTCATGTCTGCATCACTGGGAAGTGGCACTGAAGCAACCACGCATATTTCTGTCATAACGTAGGCTACATATTCAGTGGTCCTAAAGCGTGGATATCGTCCACCAGTCTTGAGGAACACATCGCTAGTTTGTCGGTGTTGTTTTTGCAGCTGTGGACCGCGGGGATATGGCTGGGCGCCTCAGAGGACGCAAAATGACTGAAGTACAAATGAGCTCTCTTTGTTTTCAAATGCGGTTAGAGAGATGTTATCAAAGAGAGTGTTTGGTACGTGTGCACACTTTGATTACATCCCTCATCTACGGCCCCCCGCGGGGGGCCTGGCAGAGT